>NW_019734317.1:2236369-2248630 GCF_002891405.2 Cryptotermes secundus
GGATGTATAGATCCAAATTTTCTTGACCTCGGCACTAGTTGGAGGTGAGTGGTCAGCTTCACGCCCCGGCCGCTTTACCCCCGGGGAAAGAGCCCCCGGTACCCATTGGATAGGAGGTTGGATGGACCCCAGAGCCGGTCTGGACGATTTGGAGAAGTTAAAATTCTTGACCCTACCGGGACTCGAACTCCGACCCTTCACAGTCGTCCAGCCCGTATAATAAAATTTGGCTTAACCGGGTTTTCGATTAACCGTGACTTCCATCCCCACCATTAGCCCGGATAATCGAGAGTTGACTGTATGTGAGAATTCAAAGTGGTATAAAGAATCCTGTCCAATAAAATTTAATAGCTGAACTGAATACTATAAAGGGAATGAAGATTAGTTTGAATAATTTCATATCAGATTATATTGGTATCTATTGTATGATGTGTACCACAAAGAGTGCAGTCTAATGTGTGGAGTTTGAAGCATCGCTAGTCTACTGTAGAAGCATTTGATAAAATTTAGAACCTGCTGTGTGATATGTCCGACTCTTTTAATTTGATAGAGCTTTTAATATTATTTCAAAAACTGTTTTCATTCCATCAGCTTTAACCTGTTGACAGAAGATACTGATAGTAACTTTTTAAATGTATTGCTGTTTTAGCCTTCCATTATCAGTGACACAATAACAGGTGCAGTTCGAAGTCTACTGGATAACCAAGAAATGGCATATGCGAAACAAGTGATGGAGTACAACAAGGTTGTGGTTCAAGGAGTCATTCGGCCATCTCTAGTGGATAAGTTTTCTCAAGTCGCAGACAGTTTGAATGACAAGGTTCAGTATTACCTAAACATATTATCTATTGCTTTGATTTAATATCATGACAGCTTGTGATAATAAATCATGAAACCACACTGAAGTGTGAATTTATTTAAGACTTGTCACTTTTTCACTCAGCAACTAGACTTTTAACCTCTTTAACACTCGGAAATTAGTAACACATTAAACTTGAAGAGCCTTCTTGTCTGTTGCTAACAGTCTGAAGCTGAGTATTAGAAATTTTTGGTTGTTGAATAATGGAAGTTTATTGTAGAAAGATGACAAGGTTTATTCAGAGTGTTGGCAGTGAATTTGAGTTGTCAATCAGCTGTGTCAGTTATATGTAAACTCTGCTGGATGACCATGATTTGAATTTTTATAGGGTTTCTCTCTTTTCCGTCATGTCTAGACCAGCTCTGGACCCCAGCAAGCATCATAGCCAGTGGATGCTGACATTTCTTCCTAGCAGTAAAGCAGCTGAAGCATGAAGCTGACCCCCCCCCCCCCCCCGGCAACAAATTTAAAAATAAAGGCACACTCACCGCCCCTTTCTTTCANCCCCCCAGCTGGCAATAAATTTAAGAATGCATGGACCTATACCCCCTTTCTTCTGTATGTCTTCATTGTGTGACTGTTAATTTAATAGTTTGGACATGACTTTATTTTTATCATCCCAGTGACATGAGTTATTTGCAAGGATGGTGTATATTAATTTTTTATCGTTCCTTTAAGTATGAATTTAACACAGACTGTTGGAACATAATGCTCATGATCCTTTTTTTAGTAACAGGAAGAGGAGGCTGTCTGTCAGTTTCAACAGTTTTGTGAATGTTACATTATGATGGAAAATTTTGGTAAAATTAAAGAAAATTGACAAAAGTTCATTATTTCGTATAAATTGTGTGGCTTTTTGCCTGCCACATAGAAAAGAAAACATACAATATGGATGTTCAGTTACTAGCAAACACTTCTCCAAAGAATTAATGATGTTTCTCTAGTTCCTGCTTAAATTCAGAAAACAACAAAACTTATAAAATATTGCAATACTTGATTTTCCTTCATACATACTTGTAATTTCAGTTGGTAACCTTATAGGCTCAGAGGCCCATGCCGTCTGTTTGTACGTATGTTTAAAATATCTGATGCCTGCGTGGAATATGTGTGTGCATTTTATACACTTATGCGAATAACATGTAAAAATTTTAATCGCTTCACCTCTAATAAGTAAATTGCTGTTTTAGTTCATTTATTGAATGATGCTATTTCAATTACATTGTCTATGTATTCAAAAGTGAGTTCTGTCTGACAAACTGTTATTTATGTCTTTTGTTTAGAAAGTGAGTGAGTTATGGGAAATGATCCGCTATATGTCAGAAGTTCCTCCAAGAGCAACAGGTGATCCTTTAGCTTCCCGAGTGATACCACAGGTTCGAAATGTCCTCATTTCTCAAGCCAGGAAATATCTAGAAGACAGGTTTGTCAAGTCTCAGTTTCATTCTAGTAACAATACAATGTGTTCAGTTATGCTGCCATTACAGTGAAACCTCGATTCATTGTTTTCATCTGGGGTCCTGAAAAAAACCAAGGTTGCGGGAAAACAATAGATGCGGGGCCTATATAAAATGAATGAAAACGGTCACATCTGCCTATATGTATTAACTAAATCAAAAAACATAAACCAGTGATAATATTTCCACTGTCAAGTCCAATTTGTGTTACTACTTTTTAAAAAAGTCATTCATTTTCATTTGTTTAGTAGCACCTTTCGTTTTCAAGCTGAATAATAATCTTTCAATATTAACAATGTTCGCTTGGTCTCTTTCGGTGATGTCGTGAGCATATATGAACGCTCTCACTGACTCAAATGCATGAAGTGCTTCCGTAAAACTGGGCAATGGTTCGGACTCGGCTTCATCGTCATCACCACCATCACCTTGCCCTTCTTCCTCTTCTTGGCTGACGTACCACACTTATCAGCCAGCTCTCTGATCTCCCTTTTCTTTGCGATAATCGAATTTAGGGTTGATGGTGGCAGGCCTAGTCGCTTGGCTATGTCAGTCCTCTTTGATGGGGTTTTTTCCACCTCTTCTATAATGCGCAGTCGTTCTTCTAAAGTCCGAACTTTTTTCACAGGAAACGCCATGTGGGAGAAAATTGTTGATGACGCTAACAATAATACGAAGCACGTCGAGGAACAAACACGTGATGGACTGTATACTCAACCAGGCAAAATCACGAACTGAGTTGATTCACACAATTCACACTAACATACAGGAAAGTTTTTCTAGCTGGAAGGCTCTTGGCATCCCCTTATCACTCATGCTCATTGTTTTGCAGGTAAGATGCGCTCAAGGTTGCATACCACACATTTTGACGGTACTGCAACTTTCTACACCACGTTTCAAAAACATCAACCACTTTTACTACTACCAGTGCTTACCAACATTTGTGTGGTGTTGCACTTTCTTAAAAACGATCAATGCAGGATTAACATTCATGGGGACCAAGAATTCCAACCGATAGATGCGGGAAAACGATAAATTGAAGAACGATCGATGCGGGTTTTATTTCCATAGTTGAAATAGGATTTATTCAGGGACCACAGAAATTGAACAATGGATCCGGGAAAACGATAGATCGAGGTTTCACTGTATATGCAAAAATTTGACAGTTTTAACACTTTGCGGCCCGGACGCATGATGCTTTTCGCTTTTAAACATGGCAGACCGGTCTCATGATATCATGATTTTAGGACAGGTTGTAACACACTATACTTTGCTCTGGCACCACGCAACTGCAATGAATACTGCGTAATAAATCTTCGGAATGTATGCTAGGTATTCAGTAACTGACCTGACTGGCTAGGGTCCCTACTCCAAAAGAAAATAAACTTTGCCCCTTCCAGCTGCTTATTTACCAGGCAGGAAGTTAGTAGAGCGGAATGTGTTTCAAGGACAAAAGCGGTTGAAGGCAAAGTGATCTCTCTGACTTGTTTTCTGATCAGCTATCTGACGTGCCTTGTGGAGGAATAGTGATTAGTGACTCAGACAATGGAAGTGACAGAGGTCAACAAAGAATTGTGGCCACAGATAATAAAAGTGAAAGTTGCCTTGTGGCTTATAAATTGTGCCATTTTCAATTCATTTTTGGTTTACAAAAATCTAAACCCTGATTCAAAACTGAAATATAAAGCATTTCTGACAAATGTGGGAAAGGCCTGGGCTACAGACCAGATGGTGGTGGCAGAACCAGAGTCAGACAGACTTAGTGCGACCTAGCCCATCAACTTCCACCCCACACAGGCCTCACGTGGACACCCCTGTGCAACTCTCGGGTGATATGTGGAAACATACCTTTGTGAAAATTGTGAAGTGTGAACATTCCAAGGGGAAGCATCCTTCTAGGCAATTCTGTGTTTGTGCAGTTCACAAAAAAAGGACTATGACACTCTACATTTGCAAGTGTGTAATGCCACTTCACAAAGGGGAATGTTTCCAGAAATATCACACTATCAAGCACTTCTAGGAGCATTGGTAAGTGTTTTCCAAAAATTTTAGTTCATAAAACTAATTAAGAGATTTTATATTAATTTTTAAAGTGAACAGTGCACAAGTTAGGGTAGTAGGTATAAAAATGCCAGTCCCCAGGGTGCAGGTCTGCAAAGTGTTAAGATGTTGAAATTATTTTTCACATATGATGTACATGGTGAAATTCATTGTAGCACTGCCCCTCTCTCATAAATGGCAGGGGATTTCTTGACCAGCTGCAATGGCACAATTCAAGTGCCTTGTTTTATATGAAAGAGTTAAGTCTTTACAAATGAAATTGAATTTATGGATTTCAAATGTGAATATTAAGGCGATATTCATGTTTGGCTTCCTACTAGTCATGTTTAACTGTGAAATGGCTTCACCTCTGAACGAATCTCAGAAATTAAAGATCATTTGCTCCTTGTAAAAGAACTTTCTACTGGTAAAAACCAAGTCTATATAACAATTACCAACAGGAATAATTAGTCAGTAGGAGGTCAGAGTCGATAGTTAGCAGTTGTGAGTGAGCAGTCATAGTTGGTGGTGGCCATAAGCAGAAGTCACTACCCAACATCAGCTGGTGAATACATAACAGACTGAGAAGACTCAGAGTGTTTACTATAGTGATTTGTAGTGTGTTATATGTCTTTGTAGTTACGAGTTAAATGCTTCCAGGAAATCCAGTTATCAATCCAAATCCCATGTTTTGTCACTAAGACGTGACAGTATGTTTTCATAATTTTTGTGGTTCTTGGAAAGTAAGTATGTGCATTTGCTATTTTGTTAATATATTTATTTCGAAACTCTTACTTAAACAGTTGATTTTTGTCGGGATGGTATAAGACATGCTAGAAGTGGAGTCAAGAGAGATTGAAGACCTCTGTGTTATAAATAATCTATAATATGCAAGGTCTTTTCTTATTCATCATGCATAAATTTCTCCAAACTTCAGTGAACTAAACAAAATACCCACCCCATGCTGCAGTATTCAGTAGCATTGTAACATTCATTTAACAGTGGATGTTATGAAGACTGTATTACAAAATATCACCTCTCCTGTTTCTTTTTATTTGCGTAATAATTTACTCATTCCTGCTCTGTTTTATAAACTGAATCATCAGCTTGCCAGTAATTTATGTATGTTACTGATCTGTTGTCTTACTGTGTTTTCTTTGTGGCAGTTGGGTCTTTTGGAAGTTACCTATGTGTTAATCTTGTATCTTAATAACATGTAACTGGTATGAGGCTGAATGAGAAGGAAATACAGTAAAACTTGGTTATAGCAACATCGGTTTCTGCGACACCTTGTCTATTGCGTCAAATATTCAATGGTACGAACTAATTCCTCATAAAGCAACTCTTTTTATACCTTGCTTAGTACGACATGCACAAATGCATCAACCTCGTATGTAATGTCATTTTCATTCCTGAATTTCTCTGATATGGACATTGAACGTAATTTAGAAAGTGTGTATTGGGAAAGTAACAGGAAACAGATGAAGATAACTGATTACTGTACTCGTATCTAGGTACAGTAAGGCACAACAATTGATGTAATCTACTGTAATTTGGTGAGTAGGCCTACCTTTAATATACAGTATTAGTGCGGTGTGTATTGTCAGTGAAAAGCGCTGTAATATGTCTTTGATATTACACATTTGGGCAATTCCACGTTAATGTTACGTTAGTCTGTACTTAACTAGGTATTTCACTAAAAAATGCAACATTTTAACTCGGTTTTTTGGTAGATTTTTACGTGACTAACATAAGGCTACTGTGGAAGTGCCCATTTCGGTTACAGCGACATTCGTTTATAACGACACTATTTTTAGGTCCCTTTGATGACGTTATAACCAAGTTCTACTGTATAAGAAAACTGATCACTGTATGTTTTGACTGCAATCGCTGCATCACATGCTGATATGACAAATCATTCACACAGTCAACAAACATTGTGTGATTGGTATGGTAATGAATGAAGGTTCTGCTTGCTCGTATCTTTTTGTCTTAAGACCTAGTTTTGTTACTATTGCAGTGAGGTAGGTATGTGATTCATCTTTCAAGTTTTCACAGTCAGATCTTTCATAAGAGAAAACTTATAGGTAGTGCATTCAGAGGTTCACTCATGAATACCCACAGGAACAAGTTTTCCACACAGTTGTGTGCATCAAAAATTGTGACATACTCAGTTTGTGACAAAAAGGTAGAATCCAAGATGAATGTGATAACTGAAGAAAAAGGCTCAAGAAATTCAGGCATGGTTAAAAATGAGTCTTTACAAATCAAGATGCTTGGCATAAGAGAGTGGTCTTTTGCTGGGATCTCCATTCACAGCCACAGGACTAACTGAATGTCACCCATATAAAGTTATATATGTGTATGAGCTTAAATAACATGATTGTTTAACAAAAAATATTTTTTTTGGCTGGTTGCTGCAAAATGTGTCAAAGCCATGGTTACACGGCTGCTGTTTGTAACTGAGGTGTGGTTGTCATTTGCATCCAGTGCATCGTTACAGCTATCACTGTTGAAGTTGTTTAAATGTAATTTTTCATATATAATTGTTCGATGTACAGGGTCATTACTCAGTATTAAAAAAATATGTATGTTCAGTCCTCCTAAGTATTTTGGCTTTGTATGAAATTATCTCATGTGGCACTTGATATGGCTTCATGTACCCCATGGGGGTCCATGGAACCTCAGTTCAGAACCACTGTCATAGTTAGTCATGTCAGTACCCAAAATATATGCATATCGAATGAAAAAAACCTTCATGCCATTCAACAGGTGCCATTACATAGTGTAAAGTGGGGTGTGGTGTGTTATAAGTGTGCAGCGAATAATTGGCTCAATATTTTTTCAGCATACTGAATGTAGAATGATATGTGAGAGTGATACATTGAATCTGTTCTTCAACCTGTTAACAGCTGAAAGAAGACAGTAAGTGTTTTCCAGCATGATAACACTACAGTACATACTGCTGACAAGTTGATGGCTGTCATATATGAGGTGTTTGAGAACAGAATATTCAGCAAAAGTCTCCATCACATAACACCCTTAATCTTACTTATTATCATCATCTTTAGGGGTGCTTGAAGGGAAAAATGTATGAGAATAACCGTTGCACAACTGAAGCCCTTTAGAACAAAATAACGTGTAATTGCTTCAGTTTCCAAGGATGAACTTCAGAAGCTGTTGTAAAACTTGTTTACATACTGCAAGGCAAGAGGATTTCACTTCATCAGGTGTTGTAAAATATAAGTATGTGTTGCAATTGTACAGTAATCAGTTATGAAGTTCTATGCAAAGAGAGACTGACATGAGAGTCAGTGTCTCATGTAGGGGAAAGTTCTGTGTTGTTGACTCTTTGATCATGCAGTAAACTACCACAGTGCTTTCACAAGCAGTACATTTTCATCTTAATGGAGCAGTGCCTTTATGAATTCTTTGTTTAATTTATTGAATGGTGCTCTTTTAAGATGCTGAGTGTTTGTCAGTCTCTGGGTGGTGTATGTTTCAGATACAAGACATATATGACCAGTGTTGTGATGGGAAACCTCCAGCAAGCTCGTCGAGGTGGTGTACCTGGAACATTTCCATTGGTTCGTAGTTTTGTTGCAGTCCGAGTTCCACCGGGCATGACAGGTCTAGAAGATGGCACCGTGGAAGATCAACCATTCTGGCCACTGGTTTACTATTGTCTTCGTTGCGGTGACATAGCTGCAGCATTGTACTGCGCCAGACAAGCTGGGTAAGGTTGTAAATGTCGTTATTCTTCTAAATTATATTGTCATGTGTATAAGTGACTGTAGACCGCCTCTGTTGTCTAGTGGTCAGAGTTCCTGGATACAGATCCAGAGATCTGGGTTTGATTCCCAGTGCTACCAGATTTTCCGAGAAGTATTGGGTCTGGAATGGGGTCCACTCAGCCTTGTGAGGATATAATTGAGGAGCTATTTCAAGGAAATAGCGGCTCCGGTCTAGAAAACTGAAATTAACGGCCATGGGGATTTGTTGCGCTGACCATGCAACACCGTCTATGCGCTAAAGTTGGCGCTAACTTCGCCGACAAGTGGCAGTCGCTCGGTAGATATAATTCACTTGTGGACTAAAACCATGGAGTATGGGTGACTATAGATGGGGTGGGATTGGTAATGAGATTTATTGAACACTTACAGAATGAAACTACTAATAACTGTAGCCCTGCTGCTAATTGACACACTCAGCAATTTATAATAACATGCACTAAGTCTTCTCAATCTGTTGTATAGTCACCTGTTGTTGCTTGGTAATGGCTTCCAATGTTGTAGCTTCCTCAGCTTTTTTCACATCCTTACTGGCTGGTACCTGTTTCACAACTCACCAACCAACTCACTCCACTCCACTTACTGAACTGAACTCAGTCGGTTGAGCAATATAGTGTCAGAGTAGACCAAAGAGAAAACACCATTCCTCTGTGATGTGGGTGGCTTGGTATCACGTGTTTCATTGCAGTAGCACTATCTGCCTGGTGCTGGATCATGTGGCAACACGCTGCAACTCTCCTATTGTTGCATGACATCACCGTGGACGCGATGTGTTCCTCTGTTGTGTATGGAATCAGTGTTACACTGAACAATTATTTACTGTGCCATAACCTAGTAATGGTTTTGTACATGCTACAGTATTTTATAGGAACCGAAAAGTACCCAGTAATAAAAACTCTTCACACATTAAATCTGAGAAATCACACTGTTGCTGTATATTTCAGATTTGGTCTACCTGATATGAATCCTCTGCTATGACTAATACAGCAGAACACTGTGAAATTAAAAGCCTCTTCATGCACTTGTACTAATATATAGCTTAAATCAAATGATATATTTTTTATATTGCTAGTGGGGTGGGACTAAATCCCTTGTACTGCGGCCACTTCTGGCCTATTGTACCAGCCCCAGATGATAGGTGAGGGTGATTGTGGAGCAATTGATGGAATGAAGATTGGCAGGGGAACCGTAGTACTCAGAAAAAACCTGCCCCAGTGCCACTTTGTCCACCACAGATCCCTCTTGACCAGACCCGGGATCGAACCTGGGCCACCACGGTGGGAAGCTGGCAACTAACCGCTTGAACTAGGGTGCGGCCCAATTAAATGATATAATAGTATCAGGACAGTGTGAATGTAAATGCACAGCAAAGGGTTAAGCAACTTGATTCTTGACTACAAAACCTGTTTTGGCAAGGGTTTTCCCTTGCTTTTCCATATAAATAAAATAAGTGGATAGCTAAAACTAAGTTATGGAATGAAACCAAGCAAGAAAGTCATGATACAGCAGGGCAAATGTCAGGACACAATTGAAATGAGAAAAACATAAATTAATCATATCATTTATTTACTTAAATTTTACTGCAACAAAGGAACAGTGTTCTGTGCGCGGTCCATAAGCAGGACAAGTTAATGAGTTGGTTTGTGGGTGAGTTAGTCAGAGAACTGCTGGGGTTTAGTCATTGTGAGCTGTTGCTCTTAGAAGCTGGTAGCTGAGGCCAGGGACCGTTCAGGAACCCAGAGGAAGGGGAACATCCACCATTGGAAGTTGCTACCAAGCAATGGCTAATGAAGATATGACTGTGGATGCTATTGTGTGTGTAATAGTGAACCATAAAGTGTAGTCACACACTGTATCAAAGTGTGCAATAAACTGAGTTATCAATCCAAAACCCATGTCTTGTCACCCAATCACGTATCAGTGATCAGGATGATATTGTGGAAATTTAATGTGAGGAGGGGAGACGGATAGAACTGACTCAGGATTGTGTCCATTCATAGGCTTTGTTTTAGCGCCATTGAACTCTTGAGTTCATTACTAGTTAGAGTTATTTGGTTGCTGGTTATGTGAGTAGTGTGTCATTTCTTTTCTGTTTAGCTCAGGGATGGATGAGTTCTGTTCAGTATTGGAAGAACTGGTTAACAGCAAAGACAAGAAGCTGAGTTCTCGGCTAGAAACTCTGGTAAAGTTCCAGTATCGCCGACATATAAGAAACACCACTGATCCATTTAAGAGGTGAGTTTAGCAATAGAGAATTATACCTGTACACTGGTGGTCCTTCCGTAACAATCTCTCCTTTAATACTGACATGAATGTGTGGGGCCAGCAGTAGCTGCGCTAACTTGCCATACTGTATGGACACCCCTGTTTATACCCATATTTTAGAAAGTCAAGAAAGATCACATTTATCATTCATAAGTTTGACCTGAAACAAGATTCACATCAAAGAACTAGGAAATGTGGGTCTGATGAGATTTTACTTCAGTAAAACCTTTCTTTATACAGAGTAGTGAAAACATATTACAGTATTGTAACGTGTTTCGTTACTGAAGACGCCGTAGAGATGGTTAATTGGTTTATTTAACAATCTTCAAACAACGGCTACAATTAATTATCACAATGTTACGGGTTTCCACACTTTACAAACCCTAGAACAAAATCTCTTAACACTCTCTTCGAGAGTCTTCACGTACTAATAATGCGGGAGCTATACAAGTCTCCCTGAATTACACACTCCAGATATGACTGGTTATCACTGGTTATCGCACACGCGGCTGTAGCTCGTAACTTGCGAACTGAGAAGTCGTTGATAACGCACTTGGCGACTGTCACAGTACAACTAACTGTGAATAGCCTTCGCTGCTCCTTATGTAGCCTCGATCGGACAATACGGCCACGTAATAGGCACCCTTGTTGCCTGGCGCTGTGTTGCTAGCAATGCTAGAGGTCACTGCTGACAGGGGGGGGTTCTCCTTTGCGCAACATGTTACAGTATATAAGACTAATAAAAACATGAATGTTTAAATGAATAAGGAAAAGATGCATAGTTCTGGAAAAAACGTTTCATTTTAAGATAGATGGAGAAGACAGTGATATTTTGTGTGTTGGACCTTTTTCTTGAATCGTCACATTAACTTACTTACTCATGGAGCTGAACCCTTCTGGAGGAGCTGCAGCTACTCAAGAATTTCCCAGCATTTTATGGAACCTGAACGTTAATTTCCGTGTTCACAGGAGTCCTCCACTGGTCCCTATTCTGAGCCAGATCAGTCCAATCCATACCAACCCATCCTATCTCTCTAAGATCCTTTTTAATATTGTCCACCCACCTACGCCTTGGTCTTCCCAGTGGTCTCTTTCTTTCTGGCTTTCCCACCAATATCCTATATGCATTCCTTGTCTCCCCCACTCGTGCTACATGCCCTGCCCACCTCATCCTCCTTGACTTGATCATTCTAATTATACTTGGAGAAGAGTACAAGTTATGAAGCTCCTCATTATGCAGTTTTCTCAAACCTCCTGTCACTTCATCTCTCTTCGGTCCAAATATTCTCCTCAACACCCTGTTCTATGTTTGTCCCTTAATGTCAGAGACCAAGTTTCACACCCACACGGAACCACAGGCAACATTATAGTTTTGTATATTCTAATGTTTATGTTTTTGGACAGCAGACGAGAAGACAAAGGGTTCTGGACTGAATGGTAGCAAGCATTACCCGAGTTCAGTCTCCTCTTAATTTCCTCCTGAATCAGGTTTTGATCTGTTATCATTGTGCCCAAATATCTAAATTGTGCCACATTTTTAAAACATCTGTTTCCTATCTTTATATTATGATTTTGCCCTGGATTTTGGTGATGAAACAGCAACGTATACCGTATTTACGCATGTATAGGCCGCACATTTTTTGCCAAAAATTCAAGAGGAAAACTGGGGTGCGGCTTATATTCGAAATATTCGAAATCACACTTCATTTAAAAAAAAATATATTCATAATTAGTAATACAGGGTGTAATACTCCTGAAATAATATTCCAAGAAAATTATTTTTTCTATAATTTCTGTCTGAAAATTGTGCTGCGGCCTATACGCGCACGCGGCCTATACATGCGTAAATACGGTA
>NW_019734317.1:2248958-2262087 GCF_002891405.2 Cryptotermes secundus
TTTTTTCTCCAATATCTGACGAATGCAAAAGATCTGATCTGTAGTTGATCTGTTATGTCGAAACCCACACTGATGATCCCCAATAATTTCATCTATATATGGACTTAACCTTGAAAGAAGAATATTGGACAAAATTTTATATGAAGTTGATAGCAGTGATGTCCCCCGATAATTACTACAGTCAGTTTTATCACCCTTCTTGTGAACGGGTACAATAATAGACTCCTTTCACTGATCGGGCAATTTTTCCTTATGCCAAATAGAAGTAATTAGATTGTGGATGTTAGAACATAATATTTCGCCTCCTGCTTGAATAAGTTCTGCCGGAATTTGATCACTATCTGGTGATTTATATCGTTTCAATTTTGCAATAGCACTTTTAACCTCAAAAGGGCTAGGGTCAGGTACTAATGGCTCAGCTGTATGGATTTTTGTCTGCCTAACATCACTGACCCTATGTACATTCAATAACTGAGCACATTAATTATGCTCCCAAATTTTGGTCATGAAATTCTGGAAATGTTTGAATTACTTAATTAGATCTGTTAATGGACAGTTTCAATTTTCTTTCTGTCTTCATGTTATATTCCAGGGCTGTGTACTGTGTCATTGGATCCTGTGATGTGAATGATGAACATTCAGAAGTAGCGAAGGCTGCAGATGATTATATATGGTTGAAACTTTGTCAGATCCATGAAGAAGACAGCTCAGAAACTCAAGCTACAGACAGAATGACTTATGCTCACCTACAGTCATTAATACTTGAAGAATATGGTAGGCATCACCACAGATTTAACTTCTGCCCCAAAAAACACATAGTGTATTTTATGGATGCAGTTGTTTTGTCAAAATACTGTATCATCAGTCTATTTAGGAATTATACCAAAAAAAGTGTAAGAAATTAGAGGTTCAGGTAATGAGTTGTGAAGGTGAAAACAACCTGTTCATGTATACAAGATGCTATCGAAAAGTTCCCAGACTTTTATTGTTGTAACTGCCCCAGTGAAAAAGAGATGAGAGGGGAGTTAAAGGTCACACTTCCACAAGCCTATTTCATAAATCTGCCATGTGACACTGCGCGGTGAACACATTGTTTTTACATGAGTGCTTTCTCAATTTTGTGTTTCGTTTTGTCTGTGATGGATGGCAAAATCGAGCATTGCACCTGCATCAAGTTTTGTGCAAAGCTAGGTAAATCTGCTACCAAAACTCTTGAAATGCTTCATGAGGTTTTTAGAGAACATTCTTTAAGCCAGACTGCGGTTTTTGAATGGCATTCAAGTTTCAAGGCTGGCCGAGTGTCAGTTGAAGACGACGAATGTTCAAGGCGACCAAGCGCCAGCAAAACAACAGAAAATGTTGACAAAAAATGAGAATTCATCCATGAAGACTGTCCTCTAACTTTCTGTGAGCTTGCAGACACCATTAGGATCAGGTATGGAGTTTGCCAGGAAATCTTAAGAGAAAATTTGGACATGTGCTGCATTGTCATGAAATTTTGTTCTCTGTCTCTTGACAAACGATTAAAGCAGTGGTGCACAAACGTTTGTCTTGAGCTACAAGAAAAGGCTAACGAGGACTCAACTTTTATCTCTAGGATCATAAGGGGTGACAAAAGTTAGATTTACAGTTATGATCCAGAAACAAAGCAAAATCATTGCAGTGGAAGGGCCCACAATCACCAAGAGCAAAAAAGGTGGCAAGTCTGGTGTTCACCAAAGAGCATGCGCATTGTTTTTTTTTATTGTGAAAGGGATTTTTCACCTTGAATTTGTTCCTCCTAACACTATGGTCAACTGTGACTTTTTGAGACACCTGAGAGGAAATATGTGACAAAAAGACTGGAACTTTGGTGCAACCTCAACTGGATCCTTCATCATAACAACATGCCCGCCCACACGTCCTTAAAACCACCGAGTTTTTGACTAACAGCAACATGGTTATCATTCCCCATTCTCCCTACTCGCCATACTTAGCCCTCTGTGATTTTGCTTTGTCTCCCAAATTGAAAATGAAACTGAATGGATGACGTTTTGAAACAGTGTCTGACATCCAAAGAGAGTCACAAGTGGCACTCAACAGCATTAAGGAAAATGACTTACATAATGCTTTTGAAGCATGGGAAAAACGATGGGATCATTGTATACATTCCCAGTGAGACTATTTTGAAGGAGATGGCAGCCAAAATTGAGTTAAGTTAAGCCAGAATTTCTTTTTTGACCTAATCCGAGAATTTACATTGGTGTCCCAGTCTGGATAGTCAGATGCATATTAACACCCAGCAACTAACAATGAATGGGTTTAATGCCCGATTAAAATCAGTTATTTGTGAGCATTTTGCCTGGATTTTGGTGGCCTAAGGCAGGATTAAGTGGTGGGCTCCTAGGACCATGGTAACAGAGCTTTCTTTTCTGTAAAAAGTGGGTAATTGCTCAACTACATGAGCAAGAATTGTCTTATCAAGGTAGACTGCTCCCTGAAGTTAGTGAAAGTAGTTTTGGTGGTTTCATTTGTTTGTGAATATGTGTGTGCTGGTGTGTGTATTTGTCTCTGTGTCTCCCTGTCTGATTCTTTAGTAAAGAAGCTGTTGCTGATTTCCTGTCCCTATATTTGAAGTATATTGTGGTGTATAGACCCATTACTAGGCAGAGACCTCAAAATAAACAAGTACAGCCATTGCTCTGCAATAGGCAAGTAGATAAATGGCCATTTCTGAGCAATGGCTCGGTAAACACATTCCCATGGAACTAATATGCATGAAACAGTAGACTTACTGTTGGAAACAGGGTGTTTTCTATGTGGTCCATGCTGAGGAGTTATAAAGAAGAGAATTGGGGCAACCATTTCAGTTGAGCTGTGCAAGGGAGGCTGAGGAGAAATGGTGTTATAGTTGAGTTGACAGTTTACATGAGGTTTGCATGGGCGGCCATAACGAGGACCTGAGCATGACAAGTTGAAGAATCTCCACTATTCTAAGCCATTGCCAAGTAAGGGCTGGTGAAGGCACAGGAGGCTGGAAAAGGCTTAGCAGGTGCTGTGGTGATCTGTGACTTCAATAATACTGCTGTAATTGTAGTTCCAAGTAGTGTGTATAAGTGGTCAATAAATTGATTCTCCAATCCAGACCCCATCTATAATCACACATACATGTGACAATGTTAACAAATTTAGGATATATCTAAGTTATAGCTTTTGTTTGCGATTAATCTTAAAAATGTTCTCACAGTTGTTTTTTTTTTTTCTCTATCAGGTGAAAGTCACTACAATGCTCATGAGCAGCCACATGTGTATTTCCAAGTTCTGATTCTTACTGGTCAGTTTGAAGCAGCAATTGAATTTCTGGCCCGCACTGAGAAACTGCGGGTTCATGCTGTGCACATTGCAATAGCACTCAATGAACATCATTTGCTAGGTGTTCCATCAAATGTGCAGGCTCCTTTATGTGAGTATATGCAAAACTTATGGATAGAAGCCCTACTCCCATTCATATCATTAGTAAATGAAAGAATCAGAATAAAAATAATCCTTTCATGGTGATAACATTAGTACACTGGAGTTTTATCTGAACACTTTATGTACGACGTTGGTAAACTTTGCCTGTATATGTTTATGACAGTTCTCAGCCTGTCAAACTATTGGCACTGATATAAGACAATATATTTACTGCACGAGATGTAAGTATCAAGAAATACATGTTTAAACACACTCTTATTTTCAGATTACCAATTAATATCAATTTCAGGAGATTAATTATAAATGTCAGCTCATAAACTTAATACATTAACAAGCAATTATGGAATGACAGTTTCAACATAGAAATAAAAAAACAACATGCAAGTTCATGCACAGAAATCTGCAAGGCAATTATCAGGAACTGTTTTTATTGTTTGTGAAGTCTGTCTGTTCTTAGACATTATTTCTGTGATCTTTAGAACACAGTTCTTGTGGGGCAGGCCACATAAAGAATATTGTATTCCCATACTAAATGGTCTGAGTGTGTTTAGAATTTCACTTACATAAAATTGTGGGTCACTATTTGTAACTATTCAGACACACCACTAAATTATCTTAAAATGAATAAAACTGAAAATGCATTATTTTTCTTATGAAGGAAAGGATTGAAAAAAGAAATTGACTTGGACCCAAATTGATGAATGTAACAGCAAAATTAACAATTTTCCTGTGGTTATCTGTCCCAAAAGTAAGATTTTTATTTGTACCAATATTCTCTGCAATGTGCTGTTTGGGAGAAACAGATTGGGGTAGACAGACAAACAGAAGTACATCCAACTATTATACAGGGTGTTTCACGACTTTAGGGCATAACTTTGTGATCAAAAAAGTTCACATAAACATGTGTCCGATTTTGGACGGTTACGGAGTTATGACCATTTTAAAGTCAGAATAGAAGGTAATGATTACTGATAATAAACGGAATAAAATAATAAACCAGCATAATACATTTAAAGTATGAATGTAAAGTTAACTTTGTGAAATTACCTTTAATTTGAATTTATTGGTGCTTAAAGCTGATTTTCGAAAATGCTACCGCCGGCCGTAACACAGGCTGCTGCTTGGTTGTGAACTGTGCGGTTACATACCAACCCACCCCGCCTTAGGTACTACATCTCAAGTGTCGAGATAACAAGAATGCTGTGTCTGTAGCTGGCTAAAAATAGCGACCTGACAGCTGACAGACACGGTTCACACGAGGGCGTGTACGGGAATGAAAAAGCGGTCATAAGTCTGTAACCATCCAAAATCAGACACATGTTTATATGGACTTTTTTGATCACAAAGACCTAGGAAATCATCTCCTGCAGTTATGCCCTAAAGTCGTGAAACACTCTGTATATACAAGTCACATTTTGCAGCCAAGAACCCACAAGAAATAGAACTGCGATTAACAGCAAAAGCATACAACATCCCAGTCTTTTTGAGTTCATCAGCCACATTACCACTGGATGCTGTGTAGTCTGGATACCAGCAGTGTCATCACCCATAAACTACAGAAAATAAGCAAGTCACCACATTCAAGTACCTTGGATACTTGCTGTCAAATAAGAGATGAAAGATACAGATACTAAAATGTCTAACTTCTGGAAAGAATTATGCTGTCTATCTGCTGTACTACTAACTGTAATGTGGTATTTTGGCATTCTGGTATTGTGACATATGACCAGCAACACAGCAGATGCACTGTAATAGTAGTGTGACATATGGCCAATAAATCTTAAATCCAATGTGTCCACAGAGAAACATTTGGTGGACATTCCATTTTCTGTGCCATTCAGTGTGGCTCCCGCTGCTTAGAATTAGAATTAAAAATTATGGATGCCAATTGATATTGATAAATCAATGTGATATCAGGGAAAAAGTATTTGGTATCACTATGGATTCAACATATCAGTGCATTGTGTAATTTCTTGGTAGTATCAAATTTCTCTTTGTTTCAAAGTTCTGAAAACAAAGTCAGTTCATTTTGTTGTAGGAAGAGGGAATATGTAACTATACATAACAGGTGTATAATTCAGGCAAAGGCAATGTACAGTACTTGAGACTGATTTCTGTTGTTTAAACTACAGGTGTTTAACATAGAAATGTCAGCTTAAATTCCTACAGTGACAAATTACTGTATTGTCAAAGCTGCTTTTCTTTTGTGGACATATATATAGACATTGTCTAAAAGTCCCTCTGTATTTTTCTTAGCTGTATAGTTTAGATAAAATGTCAGTGGACTTCATGTGTTGTCAGATATAACAGATTATGTAAAGGTGAAAATATTCAATAATTAGCACTTGTACAGTTGATAAGTTTTAATTAACACTTCGCGGACCGGTGATTTAAATATTTAAATCAGCATTTTTAAACATACTACCCTAACTTGTGCACTGTTCACTTTAGAAATTAATATAAAATCTCCTAATTAATTTTTTGAACTAAAATTTTTGGAGAACACTTACCAGTGCTTCTAGAAGTGCTTGAGGATGTGATATTTCTGGAAACTTTCCCCTTTGTGAAGTGGCATTACACAGAACTTGCAAATGTAGACATACTCCTTTTTTAGTGAACTGTGCAAACACGGCATTGCCTAGAAGTATTCTTCCCCTTGGAATGTACACTCTTCACAATTTTCATGAGGGTATTTTTCTGCATATCACTCAAGAGTCGCCCTGGGGTGTCCACATGAGGCCTTCATGGGGTGGGAGTCGATGGGCCCGGTCGTACTAAGTCTTTGTGTGACCCTGGTTCTGCCGCCACCATCTGGACTGTAGCCCAGGCCTTTGACACATTCATCAGAAATGCTTTGTATTTCAATTTTGAATCAGGGTTTAGATTTTTTTAGATTTTTTGCTGTCCCCGCAATGTTACTACGTGCAATGTTATTACCCGCATTATCGTCGGAGCTACTGTCACTTTTACTGTCTGTGGCCACAATTCTTTGTTGTCCCCCGTCACTGTCGCTGTCTGAATGACAATTAATCCATTACTACGTGTGTCACAAGGCAGGTCAGCTAGGTCATCGGAGGAGAATTTGTCCTTGATCCATTCTCCCCACTAGCTACTGGCTGATACACACAGCTTGAAGAAGGCAAATCATTTTCTTTTATAGTCGGTTAAGTAAACAGCAAGGTCAAGTTACTGCCAGCTAACTTAACATTCCAGAGTCTTATCATGTATCTGCAGGCAGTTGCATGCAATGTAGGTGGCGCCAGAGCGATGTATAGTGTGTTGCAACTTATCGTGTTCTAAAAACCTGTTAACACGCGAACAGTCCGCCATGTTTAAAAGCGAAAAACATTTTAAAGGGTGTGCATCCCGCAAAGTGTTAAAAGTGCAGGTTGTATTATAATTTAAGTATTTTTTTTTTCATTGGCGTTACAGCCCTCATTTGGACCTAGGCCTACCTCCATGAAACTGTCCATTTCACTTCGGTTTACTAGATCTTAGACATATGGTAGGACTTCTTGGGCGGGTGATCAGCTCATTGCAAGGCCTCTGCCTGTACACAGACACAGAAAAACACACACAAACATCCATGCCTTGAGTGGGATTCAAACCCACGATCCCGGCTTCCAAGCAAATGAAGACAGTGCATGCCTTAGACCGCTCAGCTACCGTGACCGGCAATTTGTAGTTTAGGCAAAGACAGGATACACTGTTTAAAACTAAATTTAATTAGATATTTGTCAATTAAAAAGTCCTAAAATCAGTAAAATGGTTCGATATCAATATAAACGTTAGATACCAATTTAGACATTGGTATCAGTTGGCATCACTGTTAAAAACTATGGAGTTGACCATAGGTAACCCTTTCTATTCATGCAAAGTGGTTTCGTAAGCATTGTTATATGATGTCTAGTTACAAGATTTTGTTCATCGCCTTTGTAACTAATTCTAAATCAAAAATGGGGTATATGTTGTGATATAGTTTTATTCAATTTTTTTCTTTTTATTCTTGTAGTGTCAGTTGATCCTGGTGATAGACCTCCTGCTCGAAGGCTGAACTTGGCTCGGCTCATCATGTTGTATGTTCGCAAGTTTGAAGCTTCTGATCCCAAAGAAGCATTGCAGTACTATTATTTTCTGAGGTGAGTGGTTTTAAAACTTTGCAGACTGGTGGCATATTTTTATGCCCAGCGCTTTTAAACGTGGCAGACCAGTGGCATATTATTATGATTTTAGGACACGTTAGATTGTAACACACTATACGTTTGTTTGGCACCACCAAAATGAAATGACTACTGTGTAATATTATTCCAGAATATTTGCTTAGTAGGCAGTAACTTGATCTTGCTGTTTGGGTTCCCCCTCCAAAGGAAAATGATCTTTGACCCTTCAAGCTCTTATGTACCAGGCAGGAAGTTAGTAGTGCAGTGAGTCAAGGACAGAAGCGGTTGAAAACAAGCAATATGTGACTTGTTCTCTGAGCTATCTGACATTCCTTCTGAGATGTGTAGTGATAGTGATTTAGACAGTGGCAGTGACGGGACAACAAACACTTGTGGCCACAGACAATAAAAGTGAAACTGGCTCCGATGAAAGTGCAGGTAGAAATGCAGGTAGTAAAATTGTGGGGACAGCCACATTGGGGAAAGTAGACAAAACGCCTACTTTGGGACAGTTTACTGGAAATCCAAGGGTGAAACAAATTCCATTGGACCAAACGCAAGTGTCTGAAGTAGCAGAACTGTCTTTTGGAGATAGGGATACTTGTGTTGTGAATATGATTTCCACAATTTACAATTTGAGCGTGGTTGATGTTCAAAGGAGACATGGACAAGTAAAGAAGCCTCTTTGTATTTCTGAGTATAATATGTTCATGAAGGGAGTTGATAGAGCTGGTCAGTACTTGGCCTATTATTCTCTTCCTAGGAAAATAAAATGGACAAAGAAAGTTGCCTTGTGGCTTATAAATTGTGCCATTTTCAATTCATTTTTGGTTTACAAAAATCTAAACCCTGATTCAAAATTGAAATACAAAGCATTTCTGATGAATGTGGCAAAGGCCTGGGCTACAGACCAGATGGTGGCGGCAGAACCAGAGTCAGGCACAGACTTAGTGCGACCGCGCCCATCAATTCCCACCCCATGCAATCCTCATGTGGACACCCCTGGGCAACTCTCAGGTGATATGCGGAAACATACCCTTATGAAAATTGTGAAGAGTGAACATTCCAAGGGTAAGCATCCTTCTAGGCAGTGCTGTGTTTGCACAGTTCACAAAGGGTAATATTTCCAGAAATATCACACCCTCAAGCACTTCTAGAAGCATTGGTAAGTACTTTACAAAAGTTTTAGTTCATAAAATGAATTAGGAGATTTTATATTAATTTTTAAAGTGAACAGTGCACAAGTTAGGGTACTAGGTTTAAAAATGCCAGTCCTCAGGGTGATTTATATATTTAAACTGCCGGTCTGCAAAGTGTTAATTGAGTTGAGAACATTTTAACCTGCATCATATATTCAGATAGAATAATTCAGGTTGGTAGTAGCTGTAATGTTAGAGGCTTTTTTTTAAATACAGTGCAACTTCCAATAATACAAGAATTTACAAAATAAAAATAAAATGCTCATTCTAACAGATACTGCCGATATCTGAAAATGGTTGAAATATGTAACTACAAGTCCATCCCTTAACATCCATTTGCTTCTAACACAGTATGGCGCTGAAGCTTGTATAATAATACTTCTGTGACAATATTTCTTTTTCGCTGAAGTGTCTATCATGGGGATGTAAAGATAACAAAGAATAATTTAACATTCACATCCTTGTTAGCATTATATGAACTGAAGAGTTAAAGTTTTTCTGAAACTGGCTTCATCTATTGCATGCTACTTACAACCAGGCACGCTCATTAACTGTATTTTTTGGTCACACCTTATATATTGTGAAATGTCAACACATTGACAGGCAATGGGTTGGTAAACAAGTTCACACGAAGACAGATTCTTGGTAAACAGTCCGTTGCTAGGTTATGCAACAATGGAAGAATGTCCATAAACATTCTCATGGCAGCAAATACAGGCAACAATAGAAGAACTGCCATTTCTGTTCGACAGCCAGTAAACAATTCCAAATATGCAACAGTATACGGGAAACTGTTTTCTATGCAGTCTGTGGCAAGCAACAGTAGAACAATGGGGTTATGCAATCCATTTCTAGGCAATGTCTTGGTAAACACATTTCCACATATTGGACCTTGCTATGCAACACGGTGACATCATCAACAATTTAACTGTTTTCTATGTGGTCTGTGCCATTGCTGTATAACAAGAGCGAATTGGAACTAGGAGTACAAAGTGATTGAAGACAAGAAGACTTCATAGTGATTTGAAGTGATGGGTTCTGTGTTGAGATCCCTTGCCAGAAGACAACTACTGTAGATGCACAATCCTAGTGCATGTGCAACAGTGAACTGGAAAGTGTGTATGAATCAGTGGTAGTGCTGTATTTAAATGTGATTAAGAGAACTTTTAACCAAGGTGCTAATAAATCCAATCATCCAAACTAGAACCCATTAATTTTGTCACACATACCACACTATGCGTGACAATATGTAACATTAACATATTGACTGTGTCGATATTTTTTTCTCATTATAATAAAGATCTCATTATACACCATATGCACTACATTGTAACTCTATAGTGTACGTAGACAGGATCTGTGCCTGTTACGTTACAATGGTAGCATATTAATCACAGTCACAAACTGAAATTGTGAAATTAATTTCACCGATAGTTACTCATAAGAAAAGGGAATGCTGTTAAGACTCATTTTCACATGACAGTGATACTTTCAGTATCAAAGTCAAGACAGTTGTCACCAAAAATCAAACTTAGCTTGATTCTGTGGCAAAGTCACAACATTAATGTTGGTAATTGTAACTGTATGTTCATGGTGGCATATGTTGAGACATTCAATGTCATGATTTTATGTCATGTGAGAATGAGCCTTTAGTTTGCTTGGGTTTAGTATATACTGTGTTCTTTGGTATTGTGAACACTGTTCAAAAAATTAATCCAGTTTGCCTTCCTATTTCACTATTTGATGAGCTGCTGAATTCACACAGATATGTATTATTTCAAACTTCATATTCCAGTCCAATGTTTCCCATTTCATCGCTTCAGTTACTGTTTCCAAAATTCTGCATTTGGTACCAATTGAAACACAGTAGGTGTTTGATGAGAGACAAAACTTTAAATGTATTAGTTGTGTTCTGTAATATCATCATTCAAGGTTAGTGGAACAGCAGAGGAAGGGGAGACCTGTGTGACATGGAGGGGAAGGTACTGTACAGTGTCTGTGTAAATAAGGCAAGCAACACAATACACAATGAAACAAGCAGCTGGACTCTTGAGGTAATTCAGATGATATCAAATCTGTGTAGTTGAAACAGCAACATCAGAGAATCTAGTAATCAGTTGTTGAGAAAAGTACAAATCTACAAAAATGCAAAACTATGGATAGGATGAAGATTGTTCCAACTTTTTTTTTTCCTTGGCACTACAGCCCCAGTGGGCCTAGGCTTACCTCCATGAACTTCTCTGTTCACTTCAGTTTTTCTAGATCTTACGCATTCGGTAGGACTCCTTGGGCAGGTGATCAGCTCGTCGCAAGGCCTCTACCTGTACACAACCACAGAAAAACGCACACAAATATCCATGCCCTGAGTGGTATTCAAACCCACGATCCTGGTTTCCAAGCGAGTGGAGACAGTACATGCTTTAGACCGCTCGGCTACCGTGACCGGCTGACTGTTCCAACTACCTGTATGAATTCACAAAAGTTGTGTTTGCTTTTTCTTTTCTACATTTGTACTAATTTGATAAAACATTAATTGATCTTTTTTGGGTTTACAGAATAGCAAATTTCACTCTCTGTACTTACTGTGTCCAAGGCCATACAGGTTGTGCCCAAAAATCCTGGAAATTCAGTCAGTATTCTGGAAGCTAGAACAAAAATTTTTTTGGCTTACCATTTATTTTAGACAGTAATGGCAATTCAAAATCAGGAGGTCAGAATTTTAAGAAACCCAAGGAAAGTCTGTCTGTCCTCAGTGCTACTGCAAGGAGAATGCACACATTTCTTTGTGTTGGCATTTCAGCAGGAATTCCACTGATCCTTAATTTCCTGCACTTGACTCTCTAATGATGCATATTTGTTTGTATATGGATCATAATTCTGTTTTTGTGGTATTTGCAGGAACATGAAGGGTCCTGATGGAGGTAACTTGTTCATGACTTGTGTGAGTGATCTGGCTCTGGAGTCCAGAGAATTTGATCTGCTGTTGGGTGTCTTGGAGCCTAATGGGCTAAGACTCCCAGGTCTTATTGACACCTTTCAAGGAGTACAGGTATGTCATAAAAGTATAAGGGATATACTAAAACTTTGCAATTTTCTTCCATAACTTGCAGGTGGATGTTGAAATATAGGCCCTGATTTGTGCAGATAATTTGGAGCTGAGTGTTAATTTGTTGGCAATAGAAAATAGTCTTCTTTTTAATACTTTTCAAAATGGTATACCTAACACATTAATGCTGTTCATTACAATGTTTGCACACCAGCCAATGTGATCGTATTCATCATATGCGCTTAGTAATACTTCCAGATGAATTGATTTTGATTAAATTGGGTTGTGAATGTTTTTACTAATATTTATTGACCTTGTTCCAAATAAAAAGCTTGAGCTCCTGTTTTATACAAGGGCCTAAGATGCCTTTGTAGATATACATGGTGCAATCCAAAAGTTCCCGAAATATATTAATAAAAACTATTACATCTTACCTAGATCTTATTCTGCACCATCACCTTCAAAGTAGTCCCCTTGGGTGTGCATACACCGATCCCAGCATTTCTGCCACTTTTCAAATGCATCCTGGAAGTCTTTCTTTGTTAGGATGTTTAGTACTGTCTATGTTTCCGCTTGAATTTCCTCAACTGTATCAAATCTTCGCCCCTTCAACTTGATTTTCATCTTGGGGAAGAGAAAGAAGTCACATGGAGCTAAGTCTGGCGAGTACGGTGGGTGGGGAACAACTGCCATCTTGTTTTTAGCCAAAAATTCCTGCACAATGTAAGCTGTATGCGGTCGTGCGTTGTCATGGTGGAGTACCCAGTCGTTCATGCGCCACTTCTCTGGACGTTTTCTCCTCATGTCCTCCCTCAAACGCCTTAGAACATCGTGATAAAACTCTTTATTGACTGTCTGACCAGGAGGGACAAACTCCTTATGAACAATCCCGTCAGTATCAAAAAAACAGATCAACATGGACTTAATGTTGCTCTTGACTTGTCAAGCTTTTTTTGGCCGAGGTGAAGGGCTCTTCCATTGCGATGAATGCTGCTTGCTTTCAGGGTTGTAGCCATAAACCCAACTTTCTTCACCAGTGACAACCTTCGAAAGAAAGTTTGGATCCTCTTGAAGCTGTTGCTGAAGTTCCCTGCAGACTTCCAAGCGATGCTGCTTCTGTTCATTTTGCAGCAGTCATGGCACAAACTTCACCCCAATCCTCCTCATGTTCAGTTCCTCTGACAAAATTCGTTGACATGTACCACAACTTAGTCCCAAGGTGTTACAGAGGTCTTGGATGGTCAGTCTACGATCTTGCAGAATCAGATCCC
>NW_019734317.1:2262206-2341119 GCF_002891405.2 Cryptotermes secundus
GCCGCTTGCCACACTGAATCAAGAAGGATGTGTGAGGAGACACCTAGCAGTATTTGAATGTACTCATACCCATTCGCGCGCAAAATTCAAATTTCGGAAACTTTTGGATTGCCCCACGTATTTAGATAACTTTCAACATTCCAAAATACTGTAGATGTACAAAAGAATAATTTTGCCATTTGTTTAGTTCAGATATGAAATATGGTCTCTTACTTTGAAAGGAGAGTATAAATTACAACACAGTGCATAGAAAAATATCTGGCACATATTTCCATATTGGCAGTGTCTCTTCTGCATGCTGTCTTCAAGAAAACTGAGTGCCACATGGATTAGTTTTAAATGTGACTCTGTAGTCACCATCAGTGAGATGGTTAATGCAGTTTGTTCATGTGTCTCAACATCACATGTTGATGTCATTATTCATTACAGTTCTGGAGGAGGGTTACTAAAGAATGCTGGGTAAATATCACTATATATTGTCTGTCTGCCAGCTGGGCTCTGCTGTATGGATTTTCCTTCCCTGCCGCAAAAACCTAATGTGCGCACTTCACATTACTGGGATGTCTGCATCATCCTCCCAGACTGTTCTTCACAACAGGATTCTGCCAGTTGCTTCAGCTCTCAAGTTCCTTGGCTTTCTTTTTGGCAGCAAACTCTTGTGGGAATCTCATTTGCTATGACTCAGTCATAAATGCAGGTGGTTACTGAACGTTTGAAAAGTTGTCTCTGGATGGCCATGCTGCAGAGACTAGACAGTAATGCCCAGACTTTGTCGTGCCCTTATATGCTCAAGGTTTGGCTAAGGAGACATCGTGTATGGGTCCACAATAAAATCAAAGATGTGTATCGTAGATCTTACTCGCAACACAGATTCATTGTACCATTGGTGCCTTCATGCCAGTCATCTCTTTAGTCTATACATGAAATCCGGAGAACCTCCACTTTCTCTGTGAAGGAATCTCCTCCTCAACACCCCCACCCTTCTTACAGTGTGGTGTTTCAAAACCAGAACAGGTACACACTGAATGCCAGAGCTTCTCAGTTCGTGGGCATTTCCTACCACCTTCTTGGTGTCTTGTCGCATCAATTCCCAGTACTCTGTGGATTCCGTCTTGGCATGTCATATGGCCCATCTGACCTTTGACTCATCAGACACATAAGAGGTGAAACAGTTGCCACCTCCTGTCACCAATTTCTCATGGAACTGCTTTCTGACTATTTGACTGTGTATACTGAGGGATCATTTGTTCAAGGTTGCCTGATTGTGCTCTTCTGTATGGAAACCAAGTTTTTTACTACCACCTCCATATTTTTAACGGCATTTACGTAGCTGAACTGAGCTCTCTTGTACATCAGACAGCAACATCTGCATTGCCATCTTCATCATACTGACACTCTTCTTTGAAGAGTCTCCATAGACACATACTAGACCATCTGGTTATTATGGAGACTTTATATCAAGTGTTGAATCAGCATAAGCCAAGGAAATTGATTCTTTTGCTGGGTATCTAGCCATATGGTTCTGACCAGCAGTGAGGCTGCTGATATAACTGTCTTGCATGGAGGTTCATTGTTAGACTGAGCTCTGGGCAGCACTCTTCATGCCTATATCACCCTGTTTTCTGGCTTGGCAAGATGAATGGACTCATACACAGAATAAGAAATTGAACTCCTTCAGGAAGAAGTCATGCTTGTATGCCTTCAGATTGATCACGCACACGTCATACAAGGACACTGGACATCTTGTGAGAGGTACCCAGCTGCTGTCTGTATGTTGTGTGGTGCCCTCCTTACCATTTTATATGCCCTGCAGGAATGCCCACGATATGACAAAGAATGCCAAGTCTGCCATCTCTGTGGTGTGTTGCACAACATTTGAGGGGATGATCATAGTTTCTTAACAGTGTGGCACTGGGTAGACAAGTTTGTTTAAATTACCTACTTTTATTCTTAGGATTGAGTCATTTTATCTGTATTGTTACAATTTTTAATACAGATTCGCTCACAGTAACACCACCACTTTACTGCACAGGCAGCTAAGTAAAAGTGCTGCTTAGGGATTTGCTGAGAAAAAATGGCCAGTGTTAGGAGAGAAAAATTGTTCCCTGCACACAGGTTTGTAGAATAAAGGAAACCAGAAATACAGCAAATGTTATCAGGCAGGCATAAAAGGGATCTCAGATACAGGAGGAATAATTCTGGGAAAAATCTAAATGGTATTTCATAGAGCTGTGTTCTGAAAATAACTTTGAACAAAGGGTAAATCAAGAATGTGGTGTAATATATTTCTGTTTCTATTAATTTTTATTTTGTGTGGTAAGTAGCAATATACCAAAGCATCACATAATGGTACTCATTATGTGTGACATTCAGAATTTCTCCTCCTCAGTACCATGCAAAAGTCTATATAATTTCACATTTTTTTTTTAGGTAAATGATCCTTGATAATATATCTACAACATCTTCTGCACAAAACTGTCATTAGCATCAGAATCACCTCTGAGATGGGAGATAAATGCCAACTGAACAAAAATATACTTTTTGTAAGGAATCATTCATAAATATTATTTCAGAAATAAAATACAAGTGATAAAGAACAGAACAAGAAATGTAAAGAAAGGGAGGGAATTTGAAATAGCCACCTCAAATTACTGGGTTTCAGTGCTTCAGTACAAAAGCGCTAATGTTACATTAGCCATAAATTCTTGAAGAAAACTGTTATTTTTATTTATTATTGTTAGTTATTTTAAGAAGCAGTGATTTCAGAAAGTCATGAAATATTAACTCAAAAAAAAAAAAACAACAAAGAATGAAAGTTTGATTGGTTGCATATTTGGTGTCACATTGTGCCAAGAGCCTATTGAATTTCCATAAATCATATTCAGAATGCAAGAGCAAATTCTACTGAGTATGGGGATGATCTTAGAAATAGAATTGATGAATCTGGCAAAAAAAGAATTTGTATGGCACTAGAAAGTCATGGGCCTGAAGGGACGTGTTTCTATAGATGACAGTAGTCGGCCCCCCCCCCCACGTACATCACCATCAATAAAGGTGCCAGTATGCCATGCCATTGCATACAGTCATTAAAAAGGCACTGATTTTACTTTACATTTAGTCAGTTTTATGAATGTTTTAACCTGCATTTTACATAGGCACAAATAACATAAATAAGCTGAAGTGCCTGTAAACCCTCCCCCCATCTCTCTCTCGCTCTCTTACACACAGACTATTACAGTAGTGAAAGCTAAGAGGTTACAATAGTTTCAGCAAGTGGATGGGACAAGGAGGTATAGAATGCACCCAGAATTGCAGTGAGGAAATGTCTTTGAATACGTCCACTTGAAGACAAAATGAAGATGGGATGATAATATCGAGATGAATTTTAGGGCGATAAGTTGTGAGGATCAGAGGAGGGTAGAACTGACTTAGAATTGTGCCTAGTGACAGGCTTGAATGTTATTCAATTCAACATAGTTTCTTTTTTTCAGGCGGATACAAAGCTTATTATTGGACAGGTTGCAATGGATTCTGAACGGAAAGGGATGTTTGAAGATGCCATTAAGTTATATGATCTAGCAGGTGTAAGTTAACCCCTTCATTAGAACTATAGTGCTGTAATGAAATTTAATGTAATGTAATGAAAGAATAAGTGAGGAATTACTTGTGTACCAGAATTCTAGTTAATAGTAATGCATTACTGAAGTCATATGCAAACAATTTTACCTTCTCTCATATAGTAATATCATATTAGTGTAAACTGCAATCCATAAAAATTTAACATTGCTACAAGTTTTATCTTGGAAATAAAATTAACATATTTATTTCAGAATCATGAAAAGGTACTGGGGTTGATGACTTCAATGATGAGTCAGGTGGTACATCAAGTTAATCGCCCTGGATCCCTGCGCACACGCTTGCAGGAACTAGCAGACAACATCACAAGCCGATACAGGGGACAGCAGATTAATAGCTCACCTGACACAGCATCAACATTCTTCTTGTTGCGAGATCTCCTTATATTCTTTGATCAGTATCATGCCCAGGAGTACCACCAAGCTCTTGAGGTGAGCTATGTCACTTGACCCATCAAGCAGCAGAATGAACTCCATATTTGTCTTAAGTTCATGGAACAGAGTCCTTGAAGTTTCATTGGTGTATGCCCAAGAGCCATCCACTGGATCCTGTCCAGAGCTAGTTGAACCCCTCACACCCCCTTTCTTTAAAATATATTTGTAATATCTAATTATAATTATATACACCCAGACATCTCAAGTGGTTGCTTTCTCTCTGTTTACTAATTAAAATGTTGATGCATCTCTCATCTCCATGCATTTTGGCTGCTCCATCTGCCTCATCTTGTATAATTTGATCATCCAAATAGCCAATGCTGATTACTATTGTTTTCAAGAACAAAGGGATGCAGGTTCCAGTCAGAGGCTACAATAGCAGCACTAGTTATGTTACAGGAAATGAACTGCAGGAATTCTTCCATCATTGCTATTGTTATTTGCAAAAATTTCAATAGCAGAAGGGAAGTACTTCAAAGATGGTTTGCAGTAAAGTTTACAAACTTTCTAAATGTACTGCATTTAAAGTTTCTTTTAGGAGCTATGGACATAAAACTGAGGAAAACCTTAAATGTAGGTAATTAAACATTGGGATTGTGGATAATTGAAATTTAATGTTAAACGAGTCAAAACCTTAACTTGACAAACATTAAATGGGAGTTCCACTGTATATGTTGTGACACAAAATGGTGAATACAGTTTTATTAAATATTGCTCTGTGATCTCATTTTATGTTTTAGATAATTGCAAAAACAAAATTGATCCCCATGACTCTATTGGAAGTTGAGGAACGAGTGAACAGTTTCAAGCGTCTTGGAGAGGAGATATGTCGGAACATTCCAGATGTGCTGCTTGCCACAATGAATATGCTTTATGTACAGTACAATAAGACAAAGTGAGTATCATTAATACTACTACTGTTTGCATTCTGATGTAAGGTGTAGAGGCAATCCATTCCAGTTCATATTGGTACTGTATTTTTATGCTGTTAGAAACACTGCATACAAAAGAGTTGATACATATCATAAAATATAAATTATTTTTAAGAAACAAGGAAATAATTTCTGCTTCAGTGAATTGTGATACTCTTAGTGTTTTTAGCTGTGTCAGTATATTTGTTTCTGTAGTATTTGAACATCAAGGCCAGTGAGGTATGAAAAATCTCAACGAATGCAGTACACCTGCTGCTCTTCTATTTCTCATAAAAGCTGTTCTTTAGACAATCTTTTATCATCTTTTGTAACATAACATTTAAAGTGTAGCCTCATTATCACAGGAGTTTATAAAATTCTGAAACAAAAAAAAAATGCATGTTCTAGCGGATACTCATAATATCCAAAAAGTGTCCTCTACCTATCCATCATGTGACATACGGTATGGCTCTAAGGTTTGAATAATAATATGGGTGCACCAATATTTCTTCTTTGAAGTGGTTATCAAAGGAATATGAAAACAATGACGAATATCTCAACATTCTCATTAATGTTAGCATTATCAGAACCGAAGAGTTAAAGATTTTTGGAAATTACTTCTGGTCACATTCACCTGCTAATTAGGTGCTGTCCTCTACAAGCAAAAGCCATGCCTACTGTTTGCTGCACACTTGCAACTCTCACCCACATTCCATTCATAATTTTTTGTAAGTGAACTGTAATCAAGTTACTGGATCCAGCTTCCAATAAAATGAAATACAGTATGCAAGTCATTAATCTGTGTTTATTTTCTTTGTAAATGTTCACCTGATGGTGATCAATGTTTGATCAAAACGTGTTGTGAGAAATAACAGCATTTAGTATGTATAATTAATATACCATCTATGAATGCTGTGTAGACAGTTAATAAAACATGATATGTATTATTTCAAGCTTCATATTCAAGTCTGGACTCTTCCATTTCTTTGCCATAATTAGGGCTTTTCAAAAATTTGCACTCAGCACCAACCAGAATAAGCAGATATTTTGATGGGAGACAAATCTTAAACATACGCATGAGTAGCTATATTCTGCAACTTCACTCAAGGTCAGTGGAAGCACAGGGGAAGGAAACATATATCACATAGAGGGAAAAAATATTGCACGGTGCCTCCATAAACAAGTGAAGTGACACAGTACACAAACTGCTGGAAAAATTAGGATATTCTGAGGACAGCATGTGATGTACATTTCTCAGTGGTTTAAACTTGCAGGCTATAAGCTGTTCTCAGATTTTAGAATGTGAACCTTCTCCTAGACAAGGGTAGCACAAAGATGGAGTATTAACAGGATTTTTGCAGACTGCTGGCCATATATATCTTCAAAAGCAAAACTACAAATACAGTTGGTGCAACAAGTCATGGGAAGTTTGATGTAAAGGATAAAAGATTAAAAAGAACTTTATCAATTACAGTGGACAGAATTAATTAACCTTTTGTAATAAGTCATGGGAAGACAGCTGGAACTACTTACGAGTCATTCATGATACTGAAAGTATGGGGGAGGGGGGAACCTTGCTTCATGTGATAGTTTTCCATAGGTGTAACATTAAGAAACTGTCAGTTTCAGTGGTTTTTGTTACTGCAGTGAAGCATCATGATTTTGCTGCACTAATTGTGATAACTCCTTGGTACAGGGTAATTCTTGATCAGTCCAATTCATAGTTATTCAGCTAGTCACAGCAATTCTGTTATCAGCATTTCTTTCCTTAGTAGCTTACAGTTTCATAGGATCAGTTTTCCAATGTACAAGGCCTCGCCATAAAGTAAATTTACAAGGCATATAACCAATCAATCCACAGTGACATGATATATATGGCTTGCAATCCTTATCATCTGTAATACAGCCCTTTGTTTCTACCAACTAGTGAGCGTTGTTTATACAAGCCATTTTACTGGAACAGTGGTCCAAGAAAGATATATATGCAGTAGCTTCCTTGTCAGCTTCAAGAAATGTTACGATGACAGAAATTCATTGCCACTGATGAAAATACAGCGAGGAAGTAATAAGCTGGCAGAATATCTTCTGATATGGTGTGAAGGAAGAATACAGGTGAATATGCAAGTAGTAGTAGGCATAAAATTGCCTTAGGTTCTTAAAGTGAAACATGACAAACCTGCACAGAACAACAATCAAGTTATATAAATTAGGGTTTCATAGAATGTGTGCCCACTGAGTCCTCAGAGCACCAAGACACAGCAAATGGACTGATATGCTCCTGATAATCAAGCATGTGTCAAGGCCTTCCACAGGGTATAAGACATGAGTTTATTACCATATTCCTGAGACAAATCACAGAAACAAAAAATGGAAACGCTACCGCTTCTTGATAAATAATTGAGGACTGAGATATGTGTGGGAAAAGTTATGGCTACATTGTTTGAGACTGCTAGACATTCTGTTCATGGATGTCAAGGAAATAGACTGTGATCAGTCCTACATCTTTTGCAACACATATTTGCTTACAGCCATCAAGCCAAAAAGAAAGACACAGTTTCTTTCCAGATTACTATGTACATCTGATAACACAGAGGTGCCCATCTTGTATCGTTCAACAAGTAAATGAATGCTTGATTTGCCACTGTGGATACCTTTCAATTGATCATGGAAGACCATAGAATTGGCCTCCCCATTCACCAGACCTCAATCCCCCTTACCTTTGTTTGCTTCTTTCTTCTTTCCTTAAGGATATATGAAGGAAGCTGGTTTCTTAAGAGAAACTGAGGACAAGAGATGAACTATGTTAAAATCTGGATACTGCTTGCATATAGGGCAATCCTGAGGGCATAAAAGAGGCAACACGTGTTTTATGACAAGATAGTATATAGAGGCCATGCTGTAGGTCTTTTCTGATCAGCTGTCAGCTGTTGAGGATGAGAGTGGTGTAACATTTTTCTAACTGAACCAACTAAACTCCTGAAATTTTTCAGACATTTTGTGATGTGTGTGTACTTTATGCTTTTCAGTCCCTTTAACCTCTGTATATTCACACAAGTTTAATTCTCTAATGTAAACATCAATTTCCCTTGAATATGTTGGTAATATCATGTGACATAATTAGCATATAAAAGTATAAATTCTGATATGACATTTCTAATGAATATGTTGGCAGTATCATTTGACATGACTGGATGTAGAAGTGTAAATTCTGACATGACATTTATCCCTTTTCCTCTTTCATTAAAATGTTTCTCATTCTTGCAGGGGAGGAGATGTAAACACTTCTAGCTCTGGACGATTAGAAGATAAAGTATGTATTGGTATTATATTTTACATTAAATCTAACCGAAATGAATGACATTGTAGTTAAGAAACCTGTTACATCAGTGTCAATCATCCTTCTAAGCACATATATGTGTGCAAAAAAATAAATTATAGTATTGTATAATAGAGGAGAGCATGGATAGCTTAGCCGGTACAGAGATTGGCTACAGGCTGGATGACCAAGGGGCCGGAGTTCAAGTCCCGGTAGGGTCAAGAATTTTCTCTTCTCCATGGTAGCGCAGTTGGTTGAGGCACAATGCTACAAGCCGGAAGGTCACGGGTTTAGGTCCCGATGAGGTCATTGGATCAGCCTCTAACAGAAATGATTACCAGGAATTAATTAAATAATTTTCCTGGGGAGTAAAACGTGGCCGGCACATAAAGCTGACAACCTTATCGCCATCTATTAGCCGATTGTGTAGATAATGTGGGACCCTCAACGTCTCACAACCCTATGGGCCTTCACGGCCTGTTACAGGGATAGCTTTACTTTTTACATTGTCCAGACAAGCCCTGGGGTCTATTCAACCTCCTATCCAATGGGTACCAGGGGACTCTTTCCCCTTGGGTGAAGCTGACCACCCACCTCCAGCTAGTGCCGAGGTCAAGAAAATGTTAATGTATACATCATCCCCCACCCCCAAACATCTTCATGTGATGGTGCTTAATGCTTTACTTTTTATATTGTCCAGACAAGCCCTGGGGTCTATTCAACCTCCTATCCAATGGGTACCAGGGGACTCTTTCCCCTTGGGTGAAGCTGACCACCCACCTCCAGCTAGTGCCGAGGTCAAGAAAATGTTAATGTATACATCACCCCCCACCCCCAAACATCTTCATGGGGTGGTGCTTAATTAGTTAAGTATGGGAACAACTTTATCTTTTATTGCATAATAGAAGAAACAAATTTGTGACAAAGCAGCAGCTATCTCATTAACCTTGTCAGCCTATATATATACATAAAAAAGAGAAACCGTATTATAATCAGTAAAATCTTGGGAACATTTTGGATTGTACTGTAAATATTAGGAATAATGAAAACTTTAATATAGCATGTTCTCTCAAATACCCTATGCTCTTAAATAAGCTGTACACCCCATATTTTAGGAAATGAAAAAGTTTATTTTAATTTATTGAAGTATTACAGTACATAATACATAGTGTCTCTTAATACAAATGCACTGTTCTTAGCTTATTTCTGTTACAGCCATATACTTTTCAGGGTCTAACATCCTACTGCTGGGGGGGTTTTCCACCCCTAATGCACAAATCAAATCTTGTAACAACAAAAAATAATCTCGTGTTCCTTTGCTTTTAACTGACACATTTTGGCCGATACCGCATACCTGAACTACCACTCCTTACATATTTGGAAAGCTTTTTTTCTGTTTCAGGAAATTTCACTTTATTGCCACATAAAGCCCTTCTGCCTACCAGTGTTTGTAGTGTCAACTTTCTTCTTCTTTCTGCAGTCTGTTATACAACTTTTATTTATTTAAATTCTACCAGCAGCACAATTTCTGATTTATTCTAGCTCTTGTATTATTTTAAAATTTTCACTAATCTTGAAAGGTCATAAAATGCCTGCAGTACTTGTGTTTAACAGAACATGAACACTCACTCTTACACTACAACTGTGTATACGAGGTGTGTTCAAAAAATGACGGGAATTTCCGTATTNTCGAAGAAAGATATGTTGTGAACATTAAGGTGATGCTTGGAACGAGTGTGCAACAATTCCAACTTTATCATGAATAAGCTGTGCACCCCAATTTTTGAACACACTTTCTGCCCCCAGTTAATTCTGCTCCAAAATATATGATCCGAAAATCGAAAGAGAGCCAACGAGGAACTGGAGGATGATTGCCTAATCACTCACTTGTGTATAGTGATGAGGTTCCTTTGCAGAGCACAGATATAAATACATTTCACTAAATCTGAACCTTTTTGTATGCCACAAAAGTTATGATTAATGTTACATAAGAAAACATTTGTGTTCATTCCACTGCCAATACAATAATAACGTATCTTCTAGTTAAGATATAATGTTACACACCTGCATTTATCATCTTATCCTTTCTGTAGTAATAGAAGCAAAAGAGTCTGTTGAAGTTCACTGGGGAGTAACAGTGCATTGCACTGTGTTATTGTATGATATCCACAACATGTTACAAGTAACTAGATTATTGTTTATTACAACTGTTTCTGTTACAGCAACTGGCATATTTTCGTGAAAAAGCCCGTGCCATCACGAGCTTTGCAGGCACCATTCCATATCGAATGCCTGGTGATACCAACAGCAGACTTGTTCAGATGGAAATTTTCATGCATTAGCAGAATTTTGCATGTGGGTGATTCCAGTTGTGTTGATGTTATGTCTTTATTAAGATAACAATAAAAATAACTTTTGCAGTAAGCATCTTTAGTATATTATATGTACTTCAGTCTTCCAATCTACTATCAGTGTGATCACATACTCAGAATCAGAATTGATGACAGTAAATTTTAATTTTATTTATTTATTTATTTCGTCTCTATAGATCATTGTTACATGATATAGGACAAGTCACTTACTGTACATTGGCTGATTACAATAGTTAAGATTTCACATAGTGTGAGGTGGAGTCCATATTAGGTCCCCTCGGCACATCGGCTTCCATATGTCCTATTGTACCTGTACTGGTGATAATGCTTATGGAGAATTTGATGTTTCTTCCTTCCATAATAGGCAGTTTTGGAGCATTAGCCATATATGTGAATCTTATAGAATGTATTTTCCTGAATATTGAATAAGGTCCTTTTTCTAATTTGGCACCTGATAATGGGTGGTTGTAAGCAAAGAAAAATTTGTCATTATATATTGTTTACATCACCAGCAGTACACAGCACCAGAAAAATGTACAGTTCAGCACAGATAGACTCCATCAGATGTGGATACTGCATTCACTTTTACTTCAGTAACTTCAAGGAATTAACCTTTAACGGACGAATGTCATACATATATGCATCAAGCAGCAACTTGTGTTGGCCGAATGTCATCTATATGACCCAGGATACGTGCACTCTCTGGGAGTGCTGACAGTTTGATATTGGGTTTGAAACCAAAACAAACCCATGCAAGGTCATGTCAGAGGTTCATTTGTTAGCTTTGAACAATTAAATCGTTTATCTCAGTCCTGATTTTGAAACTATTTACGTTTATATATGACTGTTTATGACCTGGTCAGCCAAATATAGCCCAGCTTTGGTCTGAGAACTGAAGAGGAAATATTTGTCGGTGCTTCCAGAGCTTTAAAGGAAGTGTGACGTATTCAAGGGTTGGTTTTCAGTGGCGAATTATCAGTTAGGAAGTCAGTGTTGGATTGTGTAATATTTATTTATCACTTAAAAAGTTGGTGTCAGACTGTCATATATTTCTTTATATATTATTTTTATTTTGTGTCTCGGAAGAGGTATAAACCCACTGAGCCAGTATTACTTTGTGAGTAACAGGCATCTTGTCACTGTGACTTCCAGTATCAGTGTCGGACTGGCACCTTTTCAACTACTATTAGTTATTATTTTTTATTGCTAGTGGGGTGGGACTAAGTCCCTTGTACTGCTGCCACTTCTGGCCTATTGTACCATACTATTACAGTTACTTTGCATCACTATTTTGCGAGTCTTTGTCAATCAACATAATTTATTCGATTTTGCTGCAAACCCCCCACCTTCCCCAAGATGGAACCTCCAAAACGTGCCTAATATTCCAAACTTCTCGATGCAGAAGAACTGGAGGAAATATTGATGGAAGAGTAATCTGATGAAGAGTTAGAAGATATCAATGAGTTCACTGAACCTCGAGCAAATATGTTGTCATCATCAGACAATGAGGCAGAGGAAACGGAAATTAGGTTTCATGATAGAAGACCCAGGGATTCGCCAAAGGTTAGTACTGGTCCTCCGAGTGGAATCAACAGATCAGCTGCTCCCAATATGCTCCCAGCATGCCAAGATGCTCCAGGCCCTTCTATTCAACCGCCTGACGTTACAATTGAATAGATTATAACTTTTTGGCAATAATTATTCAAATGGGCCACAATCAACGGGACACCATCAAAGATTATTGGTCAAGAGATGAGCAATACTACACTCCATTCTACCATAACACCATGGTACGAGACCATTTCTTCCATATTTTTAGATTCCTACATTTTGAAAATAATGAAGCTCCTCCCAATCGATTTGACCCAGAGCATGATAGGCTCTGGAAAATTAGAAACATTTTTGACAATCTCAACAACAAATTTTGTGAACTTTACAATCCAGCAGAATGTCTTGCTGTTGATGAAGTCATAGTGTTGTTCAAAGGAAGAGTGATTTTTCATCAGTATATTCCAAAGAAACGCAAAAGATTTGGTATAAAAATTTACAAGCTTTGCGATTTTTTTGGGTATACTTATGACATGACAGTTTATTTGGGCAAACAAAGTTAACTTGCAACAAAAGAAATTACATCGACACATGGCATTGTTCTCCAGCTAATTTGAAGAGTAGAAAGCTTGGGACACAATATTTACATGGACAATTATTTCAGTTCTCCTGCATTATTTGATGATCTTTTAGAAAGGAAAATAAATTTGTGTGGCACCGTTCGCAATGTTAGGCGTGGAATGCCACAAGAAATTCGGCCCAAGTCAATGAAATTGAAAAAAGGGGATATTGTTACAAGAGTCAAGGGGCATCTAAGTGTTGTTCGTTGGAAAGACAAGCGTGATGTGTATGTTCTGACAAATCTGCACCTTCCTCCATTGGAAGGCAACTTCCGAGATGAATCTGGCCATGCTGTCAAACCCCATGTAATTGAAGACTACAGTGCACACATAGACTTTGTTGATAAATCTGACAGGATGGTAAACAGTTATGGCATTGCTAGGAGGATATGGAAGTGGACAAAGAAATGGTTTTTCCACCTTCTAGATATGACTATTCTAAATGCATATCTATTATAGAAGTCATGTGGTGGAAAAACGACACACGAAAAGTTCCACGAAATATTGGTGTGGGATTTGATTCTTCAATCGCATGAGGCAAATATCACAGTCAGTGGCGTTTCTCGGGGGAGGCCAAGTTCATCTGGGGCCCAACCGAGTTGACTGGAGGTGAAACATTCACAATACTGGCCAACCAACGGAAAACAAAGACATTGCCATATTTGTTCTCAAAATAAGAAGTAGAGAAGCACGCTCTACTACTGTAGAAAGTGTGACATTGCGCTATGTATGGTGGACTGCTTCGAGAAGTGGCACGCGCGTCAGAGTGTGAGTTATCGTAAACTGTGAAGTGATGCAGTTCAAACTCGCGTACAGTCTGAACAAAATATTATATATAGTGTGATTATATTTACAGTATCACCATGATTCAAGGTTGAAGAAAAAACAACAGTTAAGTCCTTTGGAATTTCATAACATATATAACAAAGATTATATTTTGCATTTCATGACAAAATAATCGCAGTTAATTTTCATTTGTAAAACTTGCTCTTTTATGTATATGTAGAAAATGTTATTGTCTTTCAGGTTCTTTTTAGTTCATATTTCTATGTTGCACAGAACCCAAAAATATGCATTTTTTTCTAAAAGTTTGCAATGATAATTAAATAGGGCGATTTAAATTCTGGCTGTACAGGGCTCCTGGCAATTTAAAAGTCTGTACGTTAAAGGTTAAAGAGTTCACTGGGAGAAGATCCTAAATATAGTCAGACTTCTGGATTATTTTATTTCATGGTAAAGTATATCAGCAGATGAAAGTACTGTGGGATTCATGGGTTAAGTAGTCTTCCAGTGCTACAGTCCTAAAACCCTACCATGGTGGAAGTGCGTGTTTTAGCAACGCTGCCTCAGAGTACATTGTTGAGCCACTACATATTGATAAATTCATTAACAGAACAAATGATGGTGTTTGAATGCATTTCTTATCTGTCCTATTGGCTGCATGCCCTGCCCCTTGATCACTCTAGTAATATTTAATGATGAGTACCAATTATGAAATAGTTTCCTCCACCCTCCTGTCACATTCTTTTTTAGGTCCAAACATTCTCCTGAGCACCCTGTTTTCAGACACCCTCAATCTATGTTCTTCTCTCAACAAGTACAATTACAGTTCTTATAGCTTTCACAGAACTTGTACACAACTAGTTGGAGGAAGGCTTTCTCATTCTCAATAATGCTTCAGTTTTTTCAGGCTGAAGATATCTTACTATAAGCATGACAATAAAATGAAGCCCATCCATCAGAGCCTTGCACAGAACTGAATAATTTATTTCCAACATCTTTAACTAACCAAAGTGTTATGGACAGCAATTCTGAAAGCTGAAGATAAGTCTGGAGTGCACTCAAGAAAATGGAAGATTACATAACCACTATGAAAAACTGACCATATGTATATGATCATGATATTGTAGTATATGCACTGTAATATTTCATTTCACTGATGTAATTTGTACAATCACATATAGTTTGATATTACAAACTTTGTCATGCAGCAATATAAAGTATTCACCTTCTGTTTCATGTCTGTACATCATCATTTTGGTATTACACTTTTTATATTTACTACGGTTTCTCTGATATTTTCACTAATATGTGTATTTGGTGATCTTATAATTAATGAACATCTACGCATGTATTGCATTCTATGTGCTATCCACCAGCAAGCAGCAAAATATATATATTTTAACAAACTTATTATGCAGAAGACTGCTTTCTTCATAGTCACCGCCGTGAAAGCCTCAAATCTTACAAACTTATTATGCAAATCCATTCTTGCTGTAGAACTGGCTGCTATTCTTTCCTAATGTAAACCCCCAGAAGTAATGCATATGCCTTTGCTCAAATCTTCCACTCTTCCATCTTTCACCTGAAAATATGTTCAGGCAGTTATCTGATGAATAAAATCACCCAATGAGCCAATAGTCTCCTCTAGTCTATTTCCTGTAATGTTAATTCCAAATAGGCATCTGGGGTAACGAAACTGAACTGTCTGACAATCTTACTGATATAACTGATCATTTTCAGTTATATTCAGTTCAGCACATTCCTAACATCTCACAAACAGAAAACAAAAGAATGTGAAATATTATACTTCTATGTAACTTCCATGCCCCTTTGAAGAATATGCATTTCCATTTCAATAAATCAATAAATAAATAAGATAAGGTCATGCTCTTCCATATAGTCCTATTAATAATAAACAACAACAAAAAAAAAAACTCCATGGTTTTAGTCTGTAAGTGAACCAAGCGACTGATGCTTGTCAGCGAAGGTAGTGCAAACTTTAGCAGATAGAGGGTGTCACATGGTCAGCGCAACAAATCCCCATGACCGTTAGTTTCGGTTTTTTAAGGCCAGAGCTGCTATTTCCGTGAAATGGCTCCTCAATTATCCTTACAAGGCTGAGTGGACCCTGTTCCAGACACACTACTTCTCAGAAAATCTGGTAGTGCCAGGAATCGAACCTGGACCTCTGGATCTGTAGCCAGGAATTCTAAGCACTAGACCACAGAAGCGGTCCTTTTAATAATAATAATAATAATAATAACAACAACAACAATGGATGCTGCCATGCTTGGTCTGTTCTGTTCTCCTGAAGAGTGTATTGGCCCCTCCATCTTAACTGTGGGTGCCCTAAGTTCTGTTATCTTCTTGGATTGTATGTTAAAATTTTCCTTGGAATTTGTCTATCTTCCATTCATAAAACATATTTCCTTTTTATATGTATAAACAATGCTGTTATAAGAAAATATCCCTGTAATAGGCCGTGCAGGCCTGTATGGTTGTGAGATATCGAGGCTCCCACATTTTCTAGACAATCGTCTGAAAGATGGCAGTAAAGTTTTCAGCCTTATGCACCAGCCACCATTTGGCCCCAGGAAGATTCCTGGTACTCATTTCTGTTGGAGGTTGAGTTGACCCCAGGGTCATAGTACAGCTGAAAGGATCAGGTCAATTGAAAAATCCAGTGACCTCATCGGGAATTGAACCTGTGTCCTTCAAACTTGCAGCATAGTGCCTCAACCATGCTACCGTGTGCCCCTGATGTTATCGAATGGCAGAAAGAATTATTTAGAGACATTTATATACAGGGTGTTCACATAAGTGACCTTTTATTTGATTATTATCAGATATTAGTTACCTGTGCCGAGTAGAATCTCCAGAGAGCAATGTACAAATTTTATATTCTAATTCCTGAACACAATATGGAAATCAGAAAGTATGTTTGTTTTTAACAATCTAATTTTAGTCTTCTGGATAAGAGCACTTCTACCTTGATGGTAGCAGTATATTCCTCCAAATCATTGGTAACCACCCACCACGTGACTACACCCACAACCAAGAATATTACAGTATGAATCTCTACAACTGTGAAAACCTCATGTAACTTCAGTCATACAACTCTATAATAAACTGTTTAGATACACCCATCTTTGTATGTTATTTCAAATTCTTTCATTTATCATTTATTGGTAACTACAGGAAACTTTTCATACTAAGCACAAGAGAACATTATGCAATTACTTACTGCCTTATAGTCCAAGAACATTTCCTTGAAAGCTGTGAAGTCTGAAAATGTAAAGAGTATCTCAAATACCTCACCATCCAGTTCACTTCTTCGTGTCCTGAAATACATGGAATCTGAGTATAAAATGTAATCACCTTTTCACAGCATAGTTTTTTATTATTGGGCTGCATGTGTATATCCATTCTGATTCTGTTAAGGGCTTGAATGTTATAGGCATTAAGTGATCAGTTTTCATGAGACTTGTTCATATGAGCATCACTACTGGATTTCTCATCTTGACATCCTATCATCGACACTACCAACACTAGCCATTCTATATAGGGTCTTAACATATTGTGACAAGTACAACTTTGTAAATTACGAATCTTTTGTCAAATAAATATTTTGGAAGATGGAAAATAACAATTGCTAATATCACAAAATATTTTGGTTTGAAAAAGTTAACTAGGAACCACTCTGTTTCAAGTTACACATTACATACATACATCATATGTAAATTGAATATACAGACAGGGGAAGGATGGATGCTATCTGTTGCTCTTTCCAGACTTTGCCCTTTTCAATCCAAATCATATGCACTTAAACTATTTTAACATATTTACATGCTTAGTACTTAGTACTTACTGTAGCTGTTCAATGAACTTCTCCATTGAAAAGTTTGGAATATTCATCATGAGGTGTGTTTCAATGTGTTTTTCAATAATGTCTATCTGGAAAGAAATCAAATAATCTTTTCTAAATTGTACAGAATGATTTATCTGTATTTTACTTTCTCATAATTTATATGATAAAGTACTGTGAACTTGAAACAATTACAAAATTTTGACCCCTTAATATGAATAAGTGTGAACAGTTGATGGGGTTTATACACATTCAGTGTTCAAGAGTTTATCCATCCTAAGTTGATGCCCTATGAATCTGAACATTCCAGATCTAAAAATATGGGCTCTTAAAATGGGCCCCAAAATACAAAATTGTGATTTTTTTCAAAAATGGCTCTAATGATTTTGTTTAAATTTAAGTAATTTATAAGGATCATATTCCTAAATATAACTCTGTGGGTGGTATCTTCAGGAAAATAATGGTACATGCTGTACAGGCCTGAATAAAAAATGTTAGCTTTACCAGTGAGACTTTTACCAGATTACAAAGTATAACATCCAAGAAGATAGTACACTTCATAGACATCACTCTGAGAACCTCAAATCCTGCACTCAATTATTATTATTATTATTATTATTATTACTATGAAATATGAAGCTGTGACAGGGTAAGATGTACAGTTACTGCAAATAACTCTAAAATATCCCTGGTTCATATTACAGGAAGGTCTGTAACAGGGAGCATTTAAATCATCACACAAAGTTATAGTCAATAAGAAGGGGGTTTAGGTTTGTGGTTAATCTACAAAACACAGTTGAGAGCTTCTGAAGTAAATTCAACAGGTCAGTCAAAGCAGAAAATGATGAACGATAGTTTCATTCATCACTAGTATCAAGCTAGGTGCTAGTGTAGTGTAGCAATTAATTCAAAATCAGTTTTCCTTTGAATTGTTCTATTTCCAACTTGAGATTTACAACTAAACAGGGTTTGCAGCATGACCTCCTTCAGCTCAAATTCCTGTGACTTTGTATCACTGCACTGAACTTCTAATTATTTTATGGATGTCCATTTCATATCCTGTTGCATCAGCAGCTTCGTTTATGGACTGTGAAGGCTGTTGCATTTGTCTAAGTTTTTGCATAATGGAAAACAACCACACCAGTCAAATACAAAAATCTGACTAGAACACGGATACCACACAAGCATGGAAGTTGATAATTTTGAAGAACTACTGTCTATAGGGAATATTTTCTTCAAACGTCTTGTAGAATACATTCCCGAAGCCCGGGTATTATGTGGTGGGGCAGTCTGTATATGAATATGATGTGAAACCAAAATCAACAATAGTGTCACATTACCTGTAATAAATAATTTGTGAATATTTCATGGTTCAGTTGTCTGGGAACTGAAAAACTGAAATGAGGTTCTTGATCAAGTAGGAGAACAGTAATGGTATATATGTTTGTTACTATTCTATTTCAAACTTATCTTCTGGTCCACTTTCTGAAATGCTGATGTCAGGATACACAAAAATAAGTTTGCCAGGTCTGTATGAGTGAAATGCAGTCCTACTTTGAGGGAAACTGTAATTACAAATGTCTGAAAATAAAGTGTTCCAGATGACACTGGACCTAAGAAGGATGAAGTACATGTACATGAGCAATTTAGGATAATACACAACAAAATACTGTTTCCAACATTGGTTTGCAGATCGGAAGACTCTCTTACTGTATGCACCAAAACTGATACCATCTATTTGAGCTCAATGAATTTGAATTTTAAATATAAGGACACAAATAGAAACGATTCTTACATATTCTTTGAAGATATCCATATAGCATAATTTGTTTTCCTCTTTGTCTTCAAACTCATGCCAGTGCTTTTCCATGAAACATTTCTGCAGTTCTTGGAAATTTTGTTCTGTAACAAAAACACTATTCACATTTTGTAGCCTAAGTACTGTTAGCGATTAATCCTGCTGCTGTGAAACTGAAATCAAATAAGTATCCCTTACTGTGTAGTGCAACATCAACCTTTAGTCCACATCAAAAAATAATCTCCTTTTCCTGTATTGCTTGAATTCATTCACTGGGCTATGAAAATGCATTTTTGATGCTTTCTTTTTGGTGTTTTTACTCTTACTATTTTTTAATTATTTTATGGTGAGAAAATAATATGTAGCAAAAGGGTTAATGAGAACACAAAAGTGTAGTCATGCAGTGAGAAGCTGAAAATTCAGTGCTTATTTGATGACTGACAATCAAGACTGTTACTTATAATGGAACACATGCAGTTACGTGCAGTAACTTAAGACATTCTACAATATGAATTTCTTTAAGTATGGTGATGAAATCATTCTTTTTGTGACTTAGGAACAAAATTTAGAGATGTTTCTTTAATTTCTGCACAGCATTCTTAAAAAACCTAACAAGCTGTTGTGTAGCAATGGATACCTCTGCACCACTTCTCTGACTCAATATTTTGGCCTTTAGGTATCATGTCACTTTTTCAAAGTGATACTGATTCTTTGTGTCATATACAGAGTTAAATTTGAATAAATAAATTAGCAAATTGTAGATAAATGAAAATGTAGCATATACAACCATAGTCAATAAGTTCGTGGACTGGCCATTTGAACAACGGGCAAACATCAAGTTCTGCCAAAAACTAGGCAAATCCCCTAGTGAATCATTTGGCATAGGAAGAATTGGCTGTGGCTACATGACAACGCTCCTGCACATCACTCTCTTCTTGTCCAAGAGGAACTGGCAAGGCAACAGGTCACCGTTTTGTCACACTCTCCGTATTCACCTGACCTCGCACCATGTGATTTCTTTCTCTTTCACCGCTTGAAAGCAAAGCTACGTGGTCACAGATTTCAGTCGTCCGAAGAGGTCGTCAATGCCACAAGAGACGCCGTACAGGAATTTCCTGCCAATACGTTTCAGCAATGTTTTCGCCAGTTATATAAGGTTGGCAGACTTCCATAGCCGCCAACGGCAACTATTTGAGGGTTGATGTGAATCTGTGTAAGTGTATGCGATAAAAACCACAATCCACGAACTTAATGACTGTACCACACACACATATATATATATATTCTTACCCATAAAAATGTCTTCAATGTGTCCTATGATTGCATCAAAGATATCATCATCAGCACTGGCTTGAGTACCTATTACTTCCAAGTCATCAATTTCATTATTTCCCAGTTCTTCAGAATGTTCTGGAACATGAAACAGGATCTTAACAGAAATATTTTCAGTTTCAAGGTTATAATCCATATCTGTGGGGTTTCCAAAATCTGAGTATGAGCTAAAGGTCAAAGAAATGCAACTTAAGATTTTAAAATTGGCATGACAAATAAGTATGTTTGGTTAGGCATAATTCTAAACTAGGTATGTGTGGTATCAAAGACTCACAAGCAATTTAAGTGTTTAAATCCAAAATGATAGTAAGCATCAAAAGAACTTAACTGTCTCCTCACATGCTGACTATTCCGTTCACTTTTTCTGATCTACAACATAGCTGTACCTGTTAAATTAAGGAAGTGGGGAATGAAGGATGTTACTTTACAAGGTTCTATTTTGGAGGTGCTCAGATTGAATCTTGGCTAGGACACCTACTATACTGACAGATTGTTATTTACTTCAGTCCCTCTGGACAAATGTCCATAAAGTACCTTGACTAGGCCATCACAACTTCCTTCTAAATCCTTTCCAATTCATTATTCACTATTCATCCTACCCTCTGACATTGTATAGTCTATGTATTGACAGCATCATAAAATAAATCACAAAAAAATATATATATATATACATACAGAGACAGTTAAATAAAGTAGATTATATTGGTCTGAATATGTGACTTGGAAGGGACAAGAAATCCATACAAAAGGTATGTGAAGAAATCTCTTTAAAGGCAGCCATTGGAAAAATCTGGAATGTCTTCCTAGACCTTAGGGAAGTGTTACATGAAGAGGATTTAATTGGTTCATAATTGACTTTGATATTAGCACTGTTCAACATGCAAATACTACATTTCTATTATGAGTAATTATTAGTAATTAATAATGAATAATAAGAATGAAGCAGATTCTGACACTGCATCTGATGACATGAGAACGTTTGCAGGAGATTGCTTGTAAGAGATCTTACATTGTGATCTGTGTTAGTCATTTTAAATTATTTCAGATGGATGAGAAATTGATGTGGATTCATCACGATATGAATTTTTTAAAAGTGACAGTGAAACAGGACCCTGAGCTAAACACAGGCATACAAAGAGCCGGATATGCCTTTAGGTCCCAATGGTTCTGAAGATAATTGAAATTTTCTATCTGTTCATCAAGCCACATAACATACTAATAACAACTGGTAATTTCTTTTAGAATACTGTGACATATTTGCGCTATGCAGGACCCCCCCCCCCACGCTAGCGGTGACGTAACAGCATTGGAGTGCTGCCGCTGCTACAGTAACAGGCCAGTTAACACTCTGCCCCCTCCCCACGGTGACGTAACATGGGACACCGCTGTTGACACAGGCAACATGGAACGGTATAAAAAGCCAGCTGAGCAGTATGTGACCAGAAAATGTGTGATCAGGAGTGACACAGTGTGGATCGTGAAGTCGCCGAGTCAGTTGCAGTCTAGCATTTGCTGGAGTGAATGGAAACAGGAGAAGTATTTGTAATACTGCCGATGGCAGTAGTTGGGAAATTGTGAATTGTGTAATTGTGAGAGCAAGTGCAATAAATTCGCTATATTCAATACGATGTGAAGTTATTTGTCGCGTGACATATACCCAACACGTGACAATTTGGTGTCAGAAGTGCTTATGAACTGAAACACGCCTCAATTTAAGAGGAATTGTTGAATTCACAAGTACATCGAGTGTTATTAAAAGAAAATGGAGAAGCAAGATATGCAGTGAATAATCAAAATGCTGGCAAAATTAGATGCCAACCAGGCAAAGGCAATATCTTCACTATAAATTCCTTCCCAAATGTGGTGAGTTTCAGTGTAATGTAACCTTGGATTGTCAACAAATATCAGTGCAGGAAGTTCAAAATCCAGAGAAGAAAAAATCAAACCTTATTATCTGAACCCCGCCAAACAAGAATGGAATGTGTATGCCATTCTGGAGCACCCAAATCTTCCAAATGTACACTCTGCTACTCTGAATATTTTTTGCTTTTATATCCATTTGTTGCAAGTAACAATTTGTTGCTGCAAAACTAACTGCACTATACAGAACTAGATTTGGGCATGGGGGGGGGCTAATATTTACCATATTCACACCTGCAGAAGGCAGTGTGACATTCATCAAACTACTCTTCCCTAATAGAAGGAAGTTGCAAGTATTGTTTTAACTTATCCAAGCAGAGTTTGAACATTGAAGACAGCACATACTAGAGCCTCATTTATCTCTTGAGAAGTCCAAGCCCACATTCTAAAAACAGTCTTATGTACCGGCCACCCTTTCCTTCCCAGAAAGATTCCTGGTACTCATTTCTGTTAAGAGGCTGAGTCGACCCCAGTGCTATGTTGTGGCTGGAAAGGTTAGGTCAACTGAAAAATCCAATGACCTCATCTGAATTCAAATCCACCACCTTCCAGCTTGTAGCACAGTGCCTCAACCAACTACACTACTGTGTGCCCCACTTAGTCTCCCTTACAACCAAATATTCTCCTCAGCAATTGGTTATTTTATATCCTCTATCTGTTTTCTTCCATATATAAAACAAGGGGTTTATATGCTCTAAGCAATACTTTCAGGACAACTGAACAATAGGGTTATTCAGGAACAAAGTTGGCAAGAAAAGTTTCATTACTATAATTTAACAGGTAAAGAACCACATGACAAAGAAACGTGCTCCATCATATACTCCACTTGAGCTATGTGAAGTACAATTTTGCTTCATAAGGCAGAAGAAAGTCTGTGTTACAGACAACTGGCCCCAAGTTTTAAGAAGTGATTCCAATTAAAGAATGACCTCAAATTACTGGGGGTGCATGAAGTAGCATAGTTGGTTGAGGCACTATGCTACATGATGGAAGGTGACAGGTTCGATTTCTAATGAGGTCATTTGATTTTTCATTTGACCTACCTTCCTGCTGCATTATGGCCTGGGGCTGACTCAGTCTCTAACAAAAATGAGTACCAGGAATCTTCCTGGGGATACAGGGCGGCTGGCACGTAAGGCTATTACCTCACCACTATCTGCAGCCCTATTATCTACAAAATGTTGGAGCCTCAACATCTCACAAACCTATGGGCCTCCATGGGTTGTTATAAGGACAGTTTTACTTTTCCTTTTACCTCAGATCATTAGTCATATCATTCAACACTAACTAACTAACTTCTTGGAACTGAGCCTTCTTGAGAAGCCGCCAATTGTACAACTACTCAAGAATTCACTACTGTGTTGACAAGGGCCCTCCACTGGTCCCTATCCTCAGCAAGATCAGTCCAGTCCATACTACCCCATCCTACCTCTCTAAGATCCATTTTAATATTATTCGCCCACCTACATCTTGGTCTTCCTAGTGGGCACTTTCCTTCTGACTTTCCCACCAATCTCCTATATGCATTCATCTTCTTCCCCATTTGTGCTACTCGCAACGTTACGTGCCAGACTACAGTACTTTTCATAGTAACCGCTATAACCTCAAACTCAGGACTTCCTTCTGAGTGTACTAACCTCTAAAGCGTTCCATCATTTGGTCAACAGGAAAGTGCTATCGGGCAAATTACATGAACAGTACTGTTTGTTAATAAATATTCTCATATGTTACAAAATATTTTAATCATTCACTCCGTATCACTCGAACTATATTCAACAACACATCACCTCTTCTCACTCTCCTTCCTTGTCTTCCACTTCCGTGGTCCAAGACAGGACAAGACCGATCGGGACGAAGCCGGCACGGCGTGTTTTTATTAATTTCCACTCAAAGGTGCTGTCAACGCGGTCTACACAACTGACCGCAACTGACTACATTAGCGTTTTGCACTCTACGGCTCTACGGCAGCTGCGGTTAGTGGTAACGACTGTGGCTAGCGGTGGCGACGATATCGAGCTCGATCGAGCTCATCGAGGCTCATCGAGCTTATCTTAGTCAATTCAGTTCGATTCTGTTGTCGGCCGTATCTGGCATGTGGGTGAGGTTGCTAGCGAAGGAAGATGGCGAATTGTGTGAGAAAAGCTTTTGTTTCAGCCACTTTATTGAAAAATACTCAGTATGGCAATGGTTCCGGTGCTTGCAGAGCGAGGTATGCCTCCGTTGAAAACTGTAAAATACTATTTTAAGTGGCATTAAATTTACAGTTTTGTGCGGTGAGGTTTGCCTCGTGGGGTCAAAGTGAAGGTCATGCTCTTCCTGATGCCGGTGTAACAGTGTTGAATTCACTTTCGTGTAAAATGTAATTGTTGTCAACTATTGCTTACACTTTTATCCCACAAAATATATCATTCACGTAGTGTTGCCAGTTCACTGATGTTCGTGAAGTTTCATTACGACTTTTGGTTTAAACGAAGTGGCAATTCTCTATTCATACAACATACCGTCAGTGTGGGGAAATTTACCCTGGAATGTTATGTAATACGAGGCAGTCAGGCATTTATTTAGATTCAGTTACTCGTGAATGAATGAATGAATGAATGAATGTACAAGGGTTGGGCCCTCTTCGCCCTTTCACCATGACCACACTGATCTGTTGTGCGTCACCTTCACCTTTCAAATGAAGCGCAGGATTTTCTACTTGGGGACGTCCGAATAGTCACTTGGTTCCATAAAATATTGACCCAAGTTACGTAATCTTAAAGAAGCCAAGGCCTCACATTCACACAGGATATGTGTGACTGTTTCATTTTCTTCTTGACACGTCTCACATGTTGGACTATTAGTCCCAGTTTGAAGGCAGTTACTCTTACTAGATCCATTATATGACTAGGGAAGGACCTGTAACATACAAACACACGCATAGTACAAACATAAAAAGTTTGGATGTACATAGAGGAACAGTAAAGTATTAAATAACAATATAAAAATAGAAACAAATGATATCCTAGCTGTTTAGGTGTAACAGAATATCATGTGTCATTCATGGAACTGCTGTTAGAAACTAAGAGCCATTGACATGGTTAGAAGGGAGGAGGCTATATAGAAAAATGAAGTACTTGTTCAACCCCTACTTTTGTATATATGGATTGGAAAGACAAGAGTGTGGATAATTTTTGACTTCCCTACATAGATTCTTCATTGAAAACATTTGATCAGTAATGGGAAGTAAAGGTCTGACCTGCAATCTCAAAATTTCCTTTAATCATACATACTGTTAATATTGAAACTTAACAAATTGATGACAGTCTAATAGATGAACATTGGGAGCAAAATAAAAATAATATTTGCAGAATGTGCACTCTTCATTTTAATTTTGACTGTTTGTTCTCACAGTATTTTTGTATATATTGTTTTAGCTCATGGTGGTCTCATGTAGAGATGGGCCCACCAGATGCTATTCTTGGGGTTACAGAAGCATATAAACGAGATACCAATCCAAAGAAAATAAACCTTGGTGTTGGAGCATATCGTGATGACAATGGCAAACCTTACGTCCTTCCAAGTGTTCTCAAGGTATTTAATGCACCATAAAAATTCTGTCCTATTTTATATATTGTATAAACATTGTATGAAAGAAGGCTTTGCATTTGCATTTCATATACATCAAAGTTCTTTTTAGAATATTAAATGGTGGACAGATCCCAGAAACTCAGTAATCTTGAGACTAATGTATTTACTTAATAATTCTTACTGTGTTCTTTGAGTACTAACGGAAATACTTCTGTGTACAGGCACAAGTGAACACTGAAATGATGTTCTTTGTATCCTGTAGTGTATTTATGAAGTGTTGTCAGTGGTTTTGAGAAACAAAACTTAGATACCATGTGAGCAATCAGTACATCCTTATATGTTGTGGAATGTATTTCATAATGTGTGTACCTAAGCAAATGGACATCTCTGTAATTTTACACTCTCAGATATGAATCCTTTAACATTTAGTTTGACCACTATACAGGGTGTTTCAAAAGAGCTTTACAGCTTCGAAAGCTTAAATAAATTTATACAGATGACATACACAACGTTTTGAACTGTCATAATGTAGCAAAACACATCGAGTTTCATGCACGTGGTACTGTAGCACCCTGTACCACCACCACGAGCGCTCCTGCAGTTGAAATCAAGATGGCTACTTTCACAGGTGCAGAGTGTGCTCATTGTGTGTTTTGGTTTGAAGAAAGAAAGTCTGCTACACAAGTTCAAAGGAAATTTCGCACTTAGTATCGCAAGGAACCTCCCAGTAGGCCTACAGTTTACTCCTGGCACAAGAATTTTGTTCAGACTGGATGTTCTATGCCCCATGCCAAGCCACCCGGTCGGCCACGTGTTTCTGACGCTACAGTGGAACAGATTAAGGAGAGCTTCATTCGAAGTCCACGAAAGTCAACGCGACATGCGTCTCAGGAAACTGGTATTCCAAATGTTACTGTGTTACAAAAACGTTTCCACCTAAAAGCATACAAACTATCCATCGTTCAACACCGTATGGATGCAGATAAGGTTGTTCGTAAGGAATTCTGTATGCAAATGTTTCATCAGATACAAGACAATGAGAAGTTTTTGGACTCCTTAATTTTCAGTGATGAGAACGTGTTTCATGTCAGTGAATCTGGGACAGCGAAAATCCACGTGTCTCCCTGGAACATGTTCGTGATAGCCCAAAGGTGAATGTGTTTTGTGCCCTCAGCAAAGAAAGAGTGTACGGCCCCTTCTTCATGGAGACAACCATTGCCAGTATCGTATATCTGGACGTGCTCCAAGAGTTCCACATTCCACAGTTAGACGAAGATGACCAAGAAGGCCGCCTTCACTTCCAGCAAGATGGCGCACCCCCTCATTACCCTGGAGAAGTGTGCCAGTACCTCAACACCCGTTTCCCAGCTTGATGGATTGGTAGAGCGGCGCCGATAGCTTGGCCACCTCGTTCCCTGGATCTTACTCCCCTGGATTTTTTCTTATGGTGATTCGTTAAAGATAAGAGTGTTCGTACCACCTTTGCCTGCAAATGTCGTTGAGCTCCGAACTCGAATTACTGCCTCAGTTGCAGAGATGCAACGTAGGATGTGGTTAAGAGACTGACTACAGGTGGGACGTCTGCCGCATTACCAATGGAAGTCACATTGAACCATAACTATCCGAGGTAAAACTCAGTGTGTTTTGCTACATTATGACAGTTCAAAATATTGTGTATATCCTCTATAAGTTTATATAAGCTTTCCAAGTTTTAAAGCTCTTTTTGAAACACCCTGTGTATTGCCATGTGTTAGTGACTAGGCACAGGGTTTGGATTCGTCCTTATTATGTGTCCTTGGCACAGACTGCACAAAAGACACCACTTCCTGCAGTTCTTCTATTGTTGTGTTGATATCCATTGCCTTGAGTATGTGTTTACTGAGCTGCTTCTTAGGCTGGGGCCACATGAGCGCACAGAACGCGCCCGCTGTAACGAATGTCATAATGTCTGTTGTAGAAATAAACAGGAGAGGTGAATGCTGTGCTTTCTTCTGGCTCCATTGCAGACAGAAAACTATGCACCACGTTCTGCAACTGTGTGGTGTCCTCAGCAACATCCATCATAAAGTACGTTCGTTAAACGGACACATTTTGTGCACTCATGTGGCCCCAGCCTTAGCAGTGACCATCTATCCCGTCTTCAGACATCATGTCACAATACGTATGTGGTTCTAATTCTTGTCATATCTTTTTTGCTTTCTAGGCAGAGGAACGATTAAGTACAAAGAAGTTGGATAAGGAATATGCGCCTATTGCTGGTAGTGCAGAGTTCTGTAGTCTGTCCATCAACTTAGCCCTAGGAGAGGACAATGAACAATCAAAAAATGGACTGGTAAGTAGCTGTGATCTTTAGAAGAAAAGAATAGAGCCCTTGCCAGCAGATACCAGTGAATTGTTGGTTTGAAACCAGGCTGATATAATTGCATTGAGATGTGATGATTTTTTAAGTTTGTAGTGATCAGACTTATACTTTCTAGTAATACTTTGTGACCTCTTGTTATAATATTCACTGACTCCATTATTGATCTATTTATTATGGAATTTTATTTTTAAAGCCCAATTTTTATTAGTTTAAAAATGTTCTGTGTGCATACATTTGCCTCTGACTTGATCTCCCTGAACAGTAATATTGGACCATTCGAACTTACCTACAAGGTATTGTATTTAAACATTCTGTTGCATTAATATATCTTTTTTACATATTTATTTCCTTCTTAAATGGAACTTTTTGTCTGGTCACCCTTCTTCCTCACTACATGTTTCAGCCGAACACAGCCATTATCAGGTGCTGTCTCTGTTGCTAAAATTGTTGCACTGTATGTCAAATTATGTATTGTGTGTGAACACAATATTTCGTAATTAAAATGGATTAATCTTGAATTAAAATTAATTAACATCTTAATGTTTTTCGTTGTGCTCATCATCCATTATTTTACAAGATATTTGCTTGAGAGTATTTCTCATTGTTGAATTTATTCGCCCTGTATTCTCTTTGTGGCATGGGTATTATGCATGTTATTTGTGCAGTTTGTAAGGATGTTAATGTAGTGTTGTTATCAGTTTTGTTGTATGTGCTTGGCTTGTGGGTTTTGCCACGCTGCTAGATTAGTTATGTTAAATGGTTTGTGTGTGTAGATGTTGTATATACAAGTAGATTTCCCTGATTTTACGCTTCCCTCAATTTTACATGTATTTTAGGCAGCCCCTCAAAAAGTGTAAAATCTTGGTTTCATTGTTGTACTTCATGCCATCTGTTGGCAGAAATGATGTGCTTAGTGATATAACATCAAGGTGATGTCCTCAGCCGTGGCAGTTTCAACGCAAGTGCACCAAGCCAGTCTATTTGGCTCATGTCATGAAAAGGCCAGTTTTTAATTTTTACTCATACTAACTTCCTTAGGTTATTGTTGATATTCGTTTTTATTTCAGAATGCCACACTACAAGGGATTTCAGGTACAGGGTCTCTGAGGATCGGTGCAGCCTTCCTGGCAAACTTTTTTCCAGGCAACAAAGAAGTATATTTACCAACACCATCATGGGGTAATCACACCCCTATCTTCAAACACTCAGGCCTCAGTGTGAAGCAGTATCGATATTATGATCCAAAGACTTGTGGGTTTGATTTCCAGGGGGCTCTGCAAGATATTGCTGTAAGTATGTAATAATATGTAATTGAAGGAAAAGTAAAACGAGTTTGATTAGTGTACTGCTGTAAATAATTTCCAAAACACATCTTTCATCATATAACTGTGACGGGGATGGCGCAACGGGAAGTAGGGGTCATGTGAACTCTGTGGTTTCGCGAGTGATGTCACATACCCCCACTCCTTCCATCAGTATGCAACACTCAGTAAACACCCCCTCCCCTGCGGTAACATAACAGAAGAGCAACTGTGTTGGGCAGCCATTGCCGCAGTGATGTAACAAGGGATGCCGCGGTTTCATTTTTATTTTGATTATGTGTGTGTGTGTGTGAGAGAGAGAGAGAGAGTTTTTTTATATTTAATTAATTGTTCTTAACTAAACACTCTCCTTGAACACTAAAAATGTTCCTGTTATTATGTTCAAACATGCAAATTCCAAATGGCTTGCTGTAGTTATAAAAGGAACCCACATTTTTCATGTTACTTTGTTTTCATTTCCCAGGTTTTACACTTTCCTCAATTTTATGTTTGTTTCAGGTGTTCCCTTCACTGTTACCTCGTAATGTTTATATTTGTATTTGATGTTACAAAATTGACCCTTCATTAAAGAGTGTCTATTCTGTGTGGTTTTCTTTTCTATACCATACTTTTATTAGTTGACTTTAATTGTATTGTATTATGAATGAACTCATAATAAATGTAATAAAATTCATAAATAATTGTTATATATATTTCATATTATGAATTATAATTTAAAGCTCCCTTCCAACAAACATTTCATTACTAACTATGTTGTTTTCAGAAAATTCCAGAGAAATCCATCATCTTATTTCATGCCTGTGCTCACAATCCTACAGGAGTGGATCCAAAACCTGAACAATGGGCAGAAATTTCTAAAGTTGTCCAGCAGAAGAAACTGTTCCCATTTTTTGACATGGCATACCAAGGATTTGCATCAGGTGTGGACATTATTCACCATCATAGATACTAAAATAAAAAGAGTCAGTTGATGATATAAATAGGAAGGGACAAGAACAGAAACTAAAAGATTTATTGCTGGCTTGTCTTGTCACTAAATATTTCTTGCACTGTTATGTTTTCTTAGAAGCACAGCATTTTGTCTTCCATTTCTGAAGAGTACATTTGTGAATTAGGCTGTTTAGTATGAGTTGAAGGAAGACCATGCCATAGCTCAGGCAGTCATTGGCTTCCCACAACAGTGGCGTAATTTTGATCCCAAGTCATGTCACATGGGATTTGTGGTGGACATGGTGGCACTGGGGCAGCCTTTTCTGAGTAATTCTGTTTCACTGACAATTCTAGTTCCACCAGCTGCTCTTCATTCATCATCACCTACCATCTGGGGCTGGTACCATAGGCCAAATAGTGGCTGATGTACCAAGTGTGTCTCAGTCTCACCCCACTGCAAGAAATGGGTTGAAGGATGATGGTAGGGTATTTGGGTTTATGACAGCACATCACACGGGCTCAACATAATAGTAGGCCTTCATGCTAGGATGCAATGAAAAATGATATGCAGTTACATTTTTGTTACACCTGCCCAGAAGGCAGAAATAAACTTATGACTGAACAGTCAGTAATGGCATAAAATTTGTCATTGCCATATGTTTCTGATGTAGAAATCCATACTGTAAATGTATATATTTTAATACTTCCAGAAAGCTTCCAGTTGCATGCTAGGAAGTGTGTATTATTAAATTTAAGAGGCTTGAGAAACTTTCAAATATATAAACAGATAATTAACCAACAAACCACCTTCTAACTTTGTGGTTCTAACCAGTATTCAAATGTGTAAATTAAATGAACATTTTACATAATGAAGAACATTGTAATATAAACAGGTTAGCTACTGTTATGATTGTTACATCTATGAGGCTGTGGTGGTCTGTGCATATGGCTGGGATAGGGGGAAATGATGAATACATATAGAATTTTGATGGAAAATGACCACTTGGAAAACCAAGGAAATCGAAGGATAACCATTAAAATGAATCTTGGTAAGATAGGTTGGGAATAACTCTGAACCATATCTGACGTATGGCTTTGGTACTAGTGGTGCTAACCATTGAATTCATTTACCACAGTGTTTTAGTGTGATTTATATTATAACTGTAGCTAATAATTAAAAATATTCAGAGTAAGAAGTTATGGTTACAGGTACAAATGTGTTGTGCATATTTACACTGTTTGAAATGTTTGCTGCTCTGCATCTAGTAAGCCAGTTTTACTTCCTGTTTAAATTTGCATTCGTATAGCATGCATCTTAATTTAGATATCAAAAGCTGGTTATATTTGTATTTCTTGTGATTTGTAGGCACTGCTTCAGCTTGCTGTATTATTGCCTTCATCTGATTTTTTGAAGAATTTTCATCCAAATTCAAGCAAGTCATTTTATATGCAATGGAATTTGTGTGTATGTCTAGTACAGTATATGTGAACTAATCTGGCCTAATCATAGAATTTTAAAATAGAACTGTGTTGTTGTGAAGTATTAATGAATTTGGGGCGGCTGAGGAAAGTAATGTTGAAATTAGAGTGGTAGGACAAGGTCATGAAAAGCTGGGTTTGCAAAACTCAAGGAACTGTCACAAGAGTCATTCAGTTTTAAATTAATCTGTGCCTTACAGCCTCAGTTGGTTAAGCATGTTACTGATTCTTTTTATGTTTAATACAGTTTTGTAACTTAGGTTTCTTGTTATCGAGAAAAAGGACATAAAGTCTATTAAATTAAAAACTGCTAATTTTTAGAATAAATTTTTATTTTTACACAAATATAATTGTTCAGTATTTGTGGTTTATGGGTGAGGTTTGTTGTATGTCCACTTGCAAAATATGAACTGTGTTAATGCCGGTCTTTTTTATGACTTGGCATGTGCCATGGTATGTGTACTGGTAACTCTTCTAGTGCCTGATGGAACCAGCCCTCAAGTCTGCATAGTTTTAATTTGCATCTTCTCATTAACACATTATCTGTATACTAGTAACATCATTACTATTAATGTCATCAGAATGTTGTTGCACCACCCGTTGCTCCAAGAGTCTGTTACCCTTTTGACACTGAGGCCTACAAAGGGACTAGCTAACATTGTTGTCAGTTCGGATGTAAAAGGTCAATTGCCTTGCCTAACCTTGTCATGAATGTATGTAGAGGGAATTAAGCTAATGCACCACACATTCTAGGCCTTGTCACTACCTAGGACTGATCGACTTCACACTCCTGCCGCTTTACCCCTTTGCACCTGTTGAACAGGAGGATGGGTGGTCCACAGGACCCATCTGCAGAGTATAGCAAAGAAAAAATTCTCACTCTCCAGAGACTGAATTCAAATCATCCAGCTTTAGTCAGTACCTTATCCGTGAGGTAATTTTAAAACGACTATTAAAGGATTTTAAAAATGTTAAATAATATTAAAGAATAAAGAGAGTTCATTTAAGTTTCCCTGTGCAGAAAAGCAATATATGATATGTTAAATAACTAATCAAAGAAAACAAATCCTTTGTTATTTTGTAAATCACATATGAGTGTTTCCGTAACGTTCAGTTTTGTCCTATTAACATTGCTAAATAGTTGTTATCATTCTATAAAATATCTAGCCAAAATATAAAAGAAATAGTAAGTACTTAAAAATTTCACACTTTGCCAAAAGCTGTTGGGCATTTTCTATAAAATATCTAGAAATTGTATATAGTGTGTAAGTTTCATACTATACCCCTGACATACACTGTATATATATATATATTTATTAAAGGGCACAGTAATTAATTAATTTTAAAGGTATAATTAGTTAAAGGGCAAAATGCAAAAGTATATAAAACAAAGCAGTGCAATTTTTATTTTACAATGCTGAGTAACGATTCACTTACAATTGATGGTAGGGCTGATGACATAAGTACAACTAACTTTGTTTCTGTTACATTTATGACAAGGAAGTGGCATATTAAAGAAGTTAAATTTAAAATATAGTACAATGACTAAACAAGTCTATAATGATGATTTGAGATCGCTGTTACAAATATAATTTTGCTGGTGTATGGAACATTTAACCCACTTCAAATTAGTGTAGAATGTCATATCCATTGACTCTTTGGCATGACAGTTTTATCCCCAAAATTACGTGTTAGTTTGTAATTGTTGTTATAGTTCAAACTCTGCAAGAATGTATTGCATATATTAGTAATCAGAACAAATTTAAAATCAGGGTGCTGTGGACTAGTTACATTCCAGTGTCCCTGTAGTCCCACTGATATGTTTTTATTTCATATAGGAACTTTTGGAGCTGTAAATGACTTGGTTGTTTGCACAACCATAAAATTGATCAGAATTGAAAAGTGAAAATTTTCAAAAAATACAAATGAAGAATCGGTACATGTGGATGTTTATGGCATGTGGCTAGGTGATTTGAGTTGTTACATCACAGAAAATTTTAATAGCCACATTTTAAGATCTCTGCTTCTAAGTATTCAATACAGCCATGTATAAAGTAGCCCCAAAGTTGACAGTGCATCATGAGTACACATCTGCTATATATACATTTTGCAGTATATCAGAGATAGTTGCTAGTTTCATTGCATTTTTAATTGGGTAAAGAGGCCACAAAAGTGTAGTGAATGTGTCTAAAAGGGTTTGTTTTTATCACAGAACACCTTTTTCCATATGAACGAAAAAGATGATAGCAGGGGATCAAATTTTAATGTTGTTATAGAAGCATATGAAATTCAATTTTGATAATAACAATCAGCAGATCATACATTATAGATGGTGGTGTAAAAGATTTGATTCTGTTGCTCCAGCAACTTTTGTCTCGGAAGAGAATTATTTGAAGGCTGGCTATGACCATTATGGCTAGGGAAGTCCTGGACATGGTGCACTAAACTTTCCAGGGGCACTTTGTTTCTGCACTAACTGAATTCAAACCATTACAGTTTCTGGATCTCCTGTTGGCAGACACCCATCTATGGGAATGTCTGAAGTGTGAATTTTCATGATTCCCTGCCTGCAAATCTGCAAGCTGCAAGAAAATGCAGAGCTATACCACATGACACTACACAAAGAATTGGTGAAAACCTTAACCAGTGGCATGAAGTGCAACCTTCTATGGGCAATCCTCTTTAATTTTATATTTATTGAAGTATTAAAAGTAATTAAGGCTGCTTTATATTTTAGCTTACTTTGTTCTGCTGCCTTTATACTCCCCATTTCCTTTTCTTGTAATTGTTTCTGTATTGTGATCTGTTTTGTTTGTTACCTTAGTTAACAGCATATAATTATATAAATTTCCTTTTTACGAGAAAATTGCTGTAATCGTGTTTACTAGTTGCATTCTGTAGTAAGGAATATCAAAGTTGAAAGAAAAGATCTTATAAGCAAAGCAGATGATACTGCTTTGTTTACATGTAATTGAGTAGTTTTGACAGGCAAGCATTCTGTTCAGAATAAACTGAATGTACCACGGATACTATCTGCATTGTAATTTTTATTTAGGTGACGTAGCAAGAGATGCCTTTGCTGTTCGACACTTCGTAAAGAATGGTCATGAAATAGCTTTGACACAGTCTTATGCCAAGAACATGGGACTCTATGGTAAGATTAATAAAACTAATCCTTATTCATGAATTTTGATATATTTTTTTCCACTTTAGTTTTTAACTTTTTGTGCAAAATAAATTGTGAAAAATCTGAAGTTTGTTTTTGCTGAAACCTCTTTTATGAAATGTATGCCTGTTGATATAATGTGCCTAATCCTTCCAACTGCACTATGGCCCTGGGGTCAACTCAGCCTCTAACAGAAATGAGTACCAGGAATTAATTAAATAATTTTCCTGGGGAGTAAAGTGCGGCCGGTGCGTAAGGCTGACAACCTTACCACCATCTTCGAGCCGATTGTCTAGGTAATGTGGGACCCTCAACGTCTCACAACCCTATGGGCCTTCACGGCCTGGTACTGGGATAGCTTTACTTTTTTTACTTTTATATTAAACGTTTTTGTTACAAGGTTTTATCTTCTGAATTTTTCACTTTGATGTCCATATTATAAGCTCATTACATAGTATGATGCACTGTTGACTTGTTACATAAACCAAGAAGCTTGGTGTTGGTTATGTCTTCAGTGCTGTTTCATACCTAAATTGTGATTTTTTTTGGTAAGCTAGCTTATTTTGTGCCTCTGTTCCTTTTACTGTCAAAATTGAATTCATATTAAACAAGAATTTTGTGTGAAAGAGGACTACAGTTGGCTCCTTCATCTTCCACCTTCATTTCTTTATAACTAATTTGTAATGTGTGTGGCAATTTGTGGTTTTGAATTCAAATAAGTGTGTATAGGCATTAAATATTGCATAAAAAATAAATGTTTTGATTGACATGCTGACATTTGTGGGTTATTATTTGTACTGTACAGTGTAAGATATGTAGAGTGCCCATCCTCAGAAAATTTACTGCTGTTTTGCCAGCCCATGAATCAGAATCACTGCAGTAGAGTCTCAACAGTTCTGCTGATTACATTCGTCCAAAACATAGCTGTGTCACCGTAAGACCAATTACCCTCTATATGAACTGCTGGGAATATATTCATAGAAGGATGTAAATATCTATTGGAATTTGTAAGAACATTAGAAGTAATGTTTATAGGAATGCATGTTAACAGTGCAGTTCATATGCATTTGTGACGCATGTAAGAATGATAATAGCCAGTTTTTTACTCCAACAGTGTGATGCCTTTACAGCATGCAACAACATAAACCACATTTTTCTGAAGATGGCACTAATAGAATAGCAGATTTCATTCATGTTCTGATTTCAGGTGAGAGAGCTGGAGCATTTTCTCTCATTACGAACAGCAACGAAGCAGCACAGACTACTCTTTCACAGCTCAAGATCATTGTCCGACCCATGTATTCCAATCCGCCCATTCATGGGGCTCGCATCGTAACCGAGATTCTCTCAGATCCTCCATTAAAGAGCCAATGGTAAGACTTTTCCTAATTCATGGATGGGTGGATTGCAGATGATTTTAATGACACTGTAAAAGCTGCAGTAGTTATGTAGTATAGAATAGTATGAATTAATACTTGTGTTCTCTAAACTTGAAAGGATTTTGGAAGAAGCAATTGCAGCCTATTTTAAGGCACTATCTAAGCAGTGAGGGGGCACACAGTAGTATAGTTGGTTGAGGCACTATGCTACAACCAGAAGGTCGCGGGTTCCAGTCCTGATGAGGTCATTGGATTTTTTTTTTCAATTGACCTAATCCTTCCAGCCGCACTATGGCCCTGGGGTCAACTCAGCCTCTAACAGAAATAAGTACCAGGAATATTCTTGAAATATTCTTCGGGTTAAAGGACTGCAGGGACCCCATACTACCACAAAAATTTTCAGTCATGATAGCCAGTGTAAGAGGCTGCATACCAACCTGGTGTCTCCTGAGTACAAGTTAGAAGTTTTGCCTCTTCCTCTAACATGCTTGGTGACTGTTTTAATCCAGACCATCTGCTGCTAGCATGTTATGTCAACACATCGCATACCAGTATGTAAATGTTATGAAATACTCCAGTTCCCAGATACTTTACATACTCTGTGAGGCAGGGAGCAACTTTACACCTACATTTTTAAGTTTCAGATGATGCTTTGGAGCTGAATTATGTGAAAACTGCATGTAGGTGGTTCAGTGGTACTTCATGGAACGGAATTTGTCAAAGCAAGAACCTGTATGCAGTGGAACATGGCAGAATTTTCAAATTTGTATCATTCCACTAAGCCCTTTGAAGTCCCCTGATAGTCTGCCTGAAAGGTCTTTGGGCCCCCGTGGTGTTGGTTCCGTCACTGGATGATTAGTATCATCTTCTGAACTGAACTCAGTTGTGTTATGCTTTTTGGTAATGCATGTCCTCCCAACCTCATGGAAAAACTTTGTAGTATACAATTCAGAAGATACAATACAAATTTTTGGACCATCTGATTGTTTTTCTGTGGATAGAATATCAACGTAGGTACTGATTGGCCATTTTAATGCCTTTCATGTGTTTATTGTATTCTGAAATACATCTGGGTTTCTTTCTTTCCCAATCACCAGTTTCATCCCATGAATTATACAGGGGATGGACAAAAATATGGAAACACCTCATGAAATGCATGCTTGAATTGAAGTGTTTATTTTAGTGACGTTTGTAGGTCACACTGTTGCATCTGCCCAACACCACTACCTGTACAACCTCCACAATATGTTGCAAGCTTCGTTTGTTGTCGAGACAGTGTTCTGTACAATTTTTTGTGCATCACGTCAGAGCTAACAGAATTTGAATGTGGACAAATTGTTGGGGCCCATATGGTGGGTGCTTCCGTAACCAAGGTAGCTGAGGGTTTTTGGTGTTTCACGAGACACAGTATGCAAGATTATGACCGCATACAGGAGGACTGAAAAAACTGCATCCGATAAACACCAGCGTGGACGGAAATGTGTGTTGAGTGATTGAGACAGACGAACATTGCTTAGGATTGTGACGAAAAATAAGAAGACTGCAGCTGCAAAAAATGACTGCTGAACTGAATGTCACACTCACAAACCCTGTCAGCACCAAAACAGTATGAAGGGAACTCCACAAGCAGGGTTTTTCTGGACGAGCTGCAATTCCAAAGCCACTCATCCATGATCAGAATGCCACTAAGAGGACAGTGTGGTGCCAAAGTCATAAAACCTGGACTGTGGAGCAATGGAAGACAGTCATTTGGTTGGATGAGTCCACCTTCACACTGTTTCCGACTTCTGGCCAAGTTTATGTCTGAAGAACGCCATCCCAAGCTTACGATCCATATTGTTTGCTGCCAAGAGTGAAACATGGTGGGGGTTCGATCATGGTATGGGCAGCCATATCGTGGTATTCTGTCGGACCCATCATTACCCTACAAAGTCACATCACTGCCAACAACTATGTGACCATTTTGGGCGACCAGGTCCATCCCATGGTGCGAACTTTGTTCCCTAATGGTGATGCCATTTACCAAGACGACAGTGCCCATTTTCACACAGCTCACATTGTCCAGGACTGGTTTTCTGAGCACGAAGATGAAGTGTCACGTCTGCCATTGCCCCCACAATGGCCAGATATCAATATTATTGAGCCTTTGTGGTCTGTTTTGGAGAGCAGTCTGCGTGCGTGCTATCCACCTCCATCATCGATAACAGAACTTACCACGTTTTTCAGGAAAGATTGTACAAGATTCCCTTGCAAATCATGTAGGACCTCTATTTATCCATTCCAAAGGAGTTTTCACTCACAATGTAGGGGAAAATTGGTGGCACATTGCGAGGTCAAGTGACCATAGTCTTTCATGTTGTGCTTTCTAACTTATCCCATAAAAATTCTCAGGCCTAAAAGATTTTTATTCTGAAATGGTAATGTTCAGTGTTTTAGGTGATATTTTCCATCATTGAGCATCCTGACCATGGTCAAAATTAGATCACATAGTAACACCATCAGTGATACCAAAGAATCTATTCAGTCTTGTGATTCTGAGAAATCTTTCGTAACTCATTTTCACATCAGTTTTACACCCTACATCTTCTGTTTATCACCAGAATGAATGCTAGTATTAGATGAAAAATCATCATCTGTATTGCATGATTCATTGTTACTCACAAAATACAGGACAGAGTCATGATTATTTAAAGGCAGCATTTTTAGACCTGGCCTCTGGGTTGCACGTGAAAAGTATAACGAGAAGTAGCAAAGTGGTGGTTGCAGCTGCGTTGTGGAAGGAGGGTGACATGTTGTACTCCAACACATGACAGTCTAATCAGAGACAGTAGACTTTTTCCAGACCATATACTGCTGTAGCAGTAAAAATGGCTTGTACAAAAGACAGAAATTTGTCAATTACATCATGTTCCTGCAGTAACAGAAACAAAGGATCTTAACACTTTGATTTCTCCCTTCATTTTTGCTTAGGAGCCAGGATGGAACAGTTAGGCTTGTAGATCAGCAGTGACTGGACTGAGTACATCCTTCAGGGAGATCCAAGTTTGTGTGTGTGTGTGTGTGTGTTCTTTTTTTTAATTCCATGTTGTTTCACAAAACGAATGTAGAAAAAAATATGCTTTGGGAAGTTGTGGAAACAATTTATAATAATTTTTCTTGCTTTATTTTTTCCATACTTCTTTCTAGTCATAAACAGAATTAAATTTTGCTCATGTCAGGAATAAAAATTGTATTAACCCTTCAGGGAAAGGTATTCTGAAAGTTTGGGTTTCCTAAATGGTAAAAACATGTCTGTCATACAGAAAGTGTAAATGTGTTTTCTCTTCTTTTCATGCTTTTGGCTGATATGACAAATGATATATTAAATTTATTATTACAAAATAATATAATTCACCAGGACAGCTCAATCAGGGAAGTGGCTGCATAATTGAAGTTTGGTGGCATATCCAGTTTCCTACCAACATTATGTTTCCAAAAGGTTAAAGGGGGCATACTATGAAGGTAACTTACTCACCACTACCTGATGCTGAGGCCTAGATGGTCCTCGATTCACGAGTGTTGCAACATGATAGACATGTTTTGACCCACACCGTTGCATTCAGTGTTAACTGTCTCAGTGAAATAAGATGAGAATGGAGGCCAAGGTCTTACTTCCGCAAGCCTATTGCATCAGTCTGCCACATGACACTGCACCATGATCGTGCATTGTTTTTACATGAGTGCTTTTTCAACTGCGTGTTTCATTTTGTGTGCGATGGATGGCAGAATTGATCAATGTGTCTGCATCAAGTTTTGCATGAAGCTTGGTAAATCCACTACCGAACCCCTTCAAATGCTATCTGAGGCTGTTTGAGAACATTCTTTAAGCCAGACAGCGGTTTTTGAATAGCATTCACGTTTCAGGGCTGGTTGAGTATCAGTGAAGATGGTGAACATTCAGGGCAACCAAGCACAAGCAAAATGACATAAAATCTGTGCAAAAAATTCAAGAACTCATTCACAAAGACTGTTGCCGAACAGTCCATGAGCTCACAGACACCTTTGGGATCAGTTATATAGTTTGCCAGATCCTAATAGAAAATTTGAACCTTCACCCCATTGCCGTGAAGTTTATTCCCTGACTCTTGACAAATGTTCAAAAGCAGCAGCGCGTAAACTTGTGTCTTGAGCTACAAGGGAAAGCTAACAAGGACCGAACTTTTATCTCTAGGATCATAACAGGTGAAAAAGGTTGGATTTATGGTTGTGATCCAGAAACAAAGCAACAATTGTTGCAATGGAAGAGCCCACAATCACCAAGAGCCAAAAGGTGCAGCAGGTCTGGAGTTCAACAAAGAGCATGCTCATTGTCTTTTTTTTATGTGAAGGGGATTGTTCACTGTGAATTTGTTTCTCCTAACACTGCAGTCAATTCTGATTTTTACTGTGATGTTTTGAGATGCTTGAGAGAAAATCTGCAACAAAAAATACCAGAACATTGGTGCAACCACAACTGGCTCCTCCATCATGGCAATGCACCCACCCACACATCCCCAAAAGCCGCAGAGTTTATGACTAACAACAACGTGGTTATCATTCCCCATCCCCTCTACTTGCCGGACTTAGCCCCCTGTGATTTCACTTTGTTTCCCAAATTGAAAATGAAACTGAAGGGGTGAGATTTGAAACAGTGACATCCAAAGGAAATCACAAGCAGTATTCGACAGCATTGAGGAAGACGACTTTCATGGTGCTTTTGAAGTTTGGAAAAAACAATGGAATTGCCGTATGCGTTTGCAAGGAGACTCTTTGAAGGAGATAACAGCCAGAATTAAGTTAAGGCAGCATTTCTTTTTTGACCTAGTCCAGGATCAGAGTGAGAAGTAGATGCAAAATGTTTGATGTAATGGATTCTTATTCATTTTAAATCATGATCTTCTGGATTATGACACCATGTTTTTGGTAGGTGGTTATCAGTGCTTCAGAGGAACCTGCTCTCTCCGTCTCTGGGCTGCCCTGAAGATGGAGCCTGCAGGTTTGACTGAAACATTGGTAACCTCCTTACCAGATTAGACAGTGTTGTAACCCAGAAGGTCACAATCTGAATCTTCAGTGTGTCATTAAAATCTCAAATCCCATATAGACAGTGCCATTGTTACAGGTTAGAAGATGTGAAAGGTATGGCAGACCGCATCATATCTGTTCGAACGCAGCTACGTGATAACCTAAAGAAAGAAGGATCACAACGTGATTGGTCTCACATCACAGACCAAATTGGCATGTTCTGTTTCACAGGCATGAACCAGCAGCAGGTATGGAGACAATCATGTATCGGATGTTGTAGTTATAATAGACAAAAGAGACCACTTGGAAGATTTAGGTGAGGGTGAGAAGATAACTGTTGAATGGATATTGAAGAAGTGGAATGGGAGGATAAGGACTATACTTCTGACTCATAATAGGGACTAGCAGCGGGGTCTTTTGAACAGTGTAATGAACCTTTGGGTTCCTTAAAATGCAGGGAATTTCTTGACTACCTGAGCAACTGTTGACTTGATTCACAAAATTGACTAATTAGTTGTAATAGAAAATTTCATTTAAATTTGCATTCACATTACAATTCATCATTTATACAAGGAACTTGTGCCACCCATTTCATTAATCAGTACAACGGATGAAATATTTCACCATGTACTTCAGTGTAGAAGTAATAATAGGCCCACCTGTGTTTGAAACACACCATTAATTGTCACAAACAGTTACAGTATGTAACAATTGCTAGTATTAACAGAATAGCATGTATCTGTACAAAATATTTACAACAAAGAAAGAAAGGCACAAATACCACTAACCAGCTAATTCCATGAAGGAATTCCAGCGTAAAAGCATGCTGTATAAATTTTAGAATTATAATCATGGCCTTTTTTGGAACAGGAAAAGAATTCCAAGAAATCAGCAAGATATTATATTCGGATATTTGACTGTAGGCATTGACATTTATGCATGCAGCCCAGCACAAAATGTTGCACTTCAGAATTACCTTAAATATATTTCAAGTTACTTGCTATGAATTAAAACATAACTGTCTTGTGGAGATGGTCATATCTGAGGTTTCAGTGTGAGACTAACATGTTACATTACATCATTGTTACCCTGATGGTGTTCCACAAAACTCAAGGATTCCACAAAATGAAAGTAATAGTTCCACAAAAAGTTCCATTACAGTATTAAAAAATGATAATTTAAATAATGTAACTTTCAAAAGAAGAATTTGATAACTTAAAGTATGTTTTCGCCTCAGGGGACAAAGTTTATCAAGGCATGCAATTTGTCAGCTGATAGCCTTCACCATCACATAGTTGTGCAAAACTAGATTCATAAATTATGCAACAACAAAAACAAAATGCAGAAACACGTTAAATCTGGTGCCAGGTTTTGTAATTCAGTTTTCTAGTATCAAGCCTAACATAAAAAGAATTTGTGAAAAGATGAGAGAAACCCACTCTGAATTGAAAATTGCAGTTACTCCCCATATTAGTGTTTAAGCTTTATCTCTCATATTGTAAAATTTGGTTTTTGTTTCAAAATATGTGCAGTTAAATAATATATTGATTTACATGTTCAGTATTATCCTTACTTATCTGTGCTCTGCTTTTTTCAACTTCAAATGTAAGAATTTCATTAGGGGCTCCATAAAAATTTGTTGGGTGCAGAGGGGTTCTCTGGCCAAATTAAATTCAGAAACACTACATTACAAATGTCCATTGCCTGCAGTTTTCATGTAATGTCACTGGATTTTAGAACTAATGATTTTCACGAACAGAAGAGTTTGTGTATATCAATTAGTTAACTGTGTGTTTGTTTTAATGGTAATTATGTGGAGTTTATTTTTCAGGCTGAGCGTCTTACAAAGGATTTCAGCATTTACTTGACCAAAGATGGCAGAATTTCAATGGCTGGAGTCACATCGAAGAATGTTGACTACCTTGCACATGCTATGCATGAGGTTACCAAGTAATCAGTTCCTCTCAGCTGACAACTCTAAAATATTTTCAGTCAGCATATCAAGCATGTGGTTGTTTCCAGAATGTAATGAATGTGCAAAATGTGTTACAATTTTGAGAAGCTTATTGTATATACATGTTGAAATGTGAGATGAAATATATATTTACATTTTAAAATGTTTCATTCATGGAGTGGTTTCCAAACTGAAAACAGCCATCCATCATTAACATTAGAGAGGGAGAGAGAGAGTGGGCAGATGCACTGACTCTCCTTTTTCATTAAGAGAGGTTGATTTTAATTAAACTTGTTAGGGGCTCCCTGATGATAGTGAAGGGAAGTATGGTGACAGTAGAACCACCATGCATTTAGTCTGTGAATGACAGGTGCTCCCAAAAATATATTACTGGTTTTAGAATTTGTTGACATAATTCTGTGAACATTATACATCATCTTGATTTTAAATAGCTTTTTAAGAATTGTTACATTCTGTAACTCAGCTTTCTCCCCCAATGGAATATGCCATTTATTGATCTTCAGTTTAAGGTTTTTCCTCTGACCAGTTTCAGTGATCCTTAGTTTACTGATCAAATGCACTTTGTCCCCCCAAAAAAACTTAAATGGTAGTTTCACTCTTTTCAATGCAGAACAGTGGGACAGAAAGTTGCCCATTTGTAGGGCCCATTAGATAATGCTAATTTTTAAAGGTAGCTTCATCCAGTTGCTCCTACAGAGAAGGCATCTTCCATTGTTAAATGTTACCTGAAGATGGTAGACAGAGTATATCTCCAAAATGTATTTTTCTTTAAACATGAACAATGGATAATTATAAATACAATGTCCAAAATATAACTGCCAGCAAATATTAGAACCATAATAACTTTCTCGGAGCATGAGCCCAACCCCTTGGCATGTCTGCTACCATTATACTTTTTCCCTGCAAGAATTTCTAACTTCTGAAAGTTCCTCTGATTATTATTTGTGACAAACTTATTATATTATTCGATGTCTGATCCTTCAGGGAAATATACTGTGATACAGAGCAGTAACTGTTGGTGGCAAAGCTGGCAGTGAGTAAACAAAAACACACAGAGTTCATATGGAGAGGTTCAGTCTCAAGAATTTTAACGAGGTAGAGGGTAGAGAGCAGTATCGTGTTTAAACCTCAAAGAGGTTCGCAGCTTTGGAAAACTTAAAACACTAAGGTTGATATTAATAGAGCCCGGGAAACTGATGGAGAGAATATCAAAATTCGGCCGAAGAGAGAGTAGGTTATTATGAATTGAAGAAGCATAAGCCATGGTTCGATGATGGATGCTCAAAATTATTAGACCAAAGAAAAGAAGCAAAATTGTAGTGGTTACAGGATCCCAGTGAAATGAATGGGGATAATCTGAACAATACAAGATGTGAAACCGGCAGGCATTTCAGGAACAAAAAAAAAATGGAATATCTGAAAGAAATGAGTGATGAGCTAGCAATGAACAGTAAGAACAAGAACAGAGACCTGTGTAGAGGAATACATGACTTTAAGAGGGAATATCAACCTAGAAGTAACTTAGTAAAGAATGAGAATGGTGATGTGCTTGTAGATTCTCACAAAAAAATTTGAATAGGTGGAAGCACTACACTACTACTCTCAGTTATTGAATGTACATGAGGTCAGTGATGTTAGGTAGATAGAAATACATACAGCTGAGCCGATAATACCTGAGGTTGAAATTGCTATTGCAAAGTTGAAGTGGTATAAATCGCCAGGTAGTGATCAAATTCTGACAATTGATCCAAGCAGGAGGTGAAATATTACACTCTGAGCTTCATAAACAAATTAATTCTAAGGATAGATTGTCTGATTAGTGGAAGGAGTGTATTATTGTACCAGTTCACAAGAACGGTAATAAAAATGACTATAATAATTATCATGGAATATCACTCCAGTCAACCTCATACAAAATTTTATCCAGTATTCTGCTCTCAATGTTAAGTCTATATATAGATGAAATTATTGGGGATCATCAATGTGGGTTTCAACGTAACAGATCAAATACTGATCAGATCTTTTGCATTCGTCAGATATTGGAGAAAGAATTGGAGTACATTGAGACAGTACATAAGATATTTGAATACTTCAAGAAAGCCTATAATTTAGTTAGGGGGCAAGTATTGTACAATATTCTCCTAGAATCTGGGGTACCCATGAAACTACGTAGGCTGATTAAAACGTGTTTAAACGAAACTTAAGTTCATATATTTAAACATTTGTCTAATAATTTTCCTATCCAGAATGGCCTAGACAAGGAGATTCATCATTGCCACTGCTTTTCAACTTTGCTTTAGAATATGTCATTAGGAAGGTCCAAGAAAACCAGGCGGGTCTGAAATTAAATGGGACACATCGGCTGTTGGTCTATGCTGCTGATGATGATTCTGTTGGGTGTCCAGATGGAAGGTATCCAAAATAAAAAATTTATAGCTCAAAAAGTAAATGTTGTACACATATCTGGTTTGTCATTAGAAAGAAAAACCCTGTAAGTTTTTTTTTTCATGCCTGGATTTTGTGCATGCACCGCCACATTTCTTCCGCCATGTTAGGAATCACTTGGACAGAGAAATGGCTGGCAGGTAGATAGGCAGAAGTGGATCAGTTGCTTGGCCTCCTAGGTCTCCAGATTTAACCCAACTGAATTTTTTCATGTGGGTGTATGTGAAGAACATTGTCTACCAGGTTAAAATCAATGACCTGGAACACCTGAAAGTCCACATAAGGGACGCTGTGGCTAAGGTAACACCAAACATGCTGGATCATCTGGATATTTGTCATGCTACCAAGGGAGGCCATGTTGAAATTTATTGAGAAAGTTATGTACTCAGAAAAAATTAGTTTCCCTTTGTAATTGTGTAACCCATAAATGTGTAAAATAAAAGCTTTCTGATATATAATTAGACTTGGTCGTCGACTTATGACCGGCCTCACTTAGACCAAAAAGAAAAAGAAAGAAAGAAAGAAAGAAAAATAAAAGATGATTAAAATGCAAAAGTTTTTAAAAATAAATTNAATAAAATGTAAAATAAATTATAAAGATAAAAAGATTAGAAAGGTTAAAAAATATATGGCCGACATACGACCAGATCGACTTATGACCTGTCAGTCAGAACGGAAGTCTGTCATAAGTCTACAACCAAGTGTATTTTATTTTGGATACCATTTATCCAGACACACTCCAAATACCATAAAGAAAAACTTTAATTTATGCTTAGTAATGAGGTTGGTCTAGAAGTAAACACAGATAAAACTAAGTACTTGTGTATGTTGCCGTACCGTCACTAAAATGTAGGGCAAAATTATGACTTAGATAGCTAACAAATGTTTTGAAAATGTATCAGAGTTCAGATAATTGGGAAGGACTGTAACAAATCAAAACCTGATTCAGGAGGAAATTAAGAAATTGAATATGGGTAATGCTTGCTCCAATTCAGCCCTGAACCTTTTATCTTCATGTGTGCTGTCTAAAAACAAATATGCGAAACTATAATTTTGCCTATGGCTCTGTATGGGTGTGAAACTTGGTCTCTGACATTAAGGGAGGAACATAGACTGAGGGTGATGAGAATATTTAGATTGAAGAGAGATGAAGTGACAGGAGGCTGAAGAAAACTGCATAACGAGGAGCTGCATAACTTGTACCCTTTGCCAGCCATAATTAGAATGATGAGGATGAGGTGGGCAGGGCATGCAGCATGTATTTCATTGTAATATGAAAATATAGTAAAATGCGTGATTATGGTTGAGGAATACAAGTTAATGTCACGAGGACTTTTAACACGGATCAATACCCATGATCTATAATGTAGAAATGCAACATTTGAACTTAGGGCCGCGCCATAGCTCAAGCGGTTAGTCGCTGGCTTCCCATCACGACGCCCCGGGTCTGGTCAAGTGGGATTTATGGTGGACAAAGTGGCGCTGGGTCAGGTTTTCTCTCGGTACTTCGGTTTCCCTTGCCAATCTTCATTCCCCCAATTGCTCCACAATCACCCTCACCTATCATCTGAGGCTGGTACAGTAGGCCAGAAGTGGCCGCAGTACAAGGGACCTAGTCCCACTCTCTTAGCAATAAAAAAAATTCATTTGAACTTCAGCGCTATGTTGGTCACATTTGCTGCGTGGAATTGGTTGACCGGGGGAACAACTGGCACAGGAGAAGGGGAAACACGGTAACTACCGTAACTACTGCCTCTATGTGTGTAGGTAGTTACTACACACAGATCTCGACCAATCAGAGCCTAAACAAACCAATTTGAATTCCCGCAATTATGTGCGGTTATGGTGGCTGTGTGTGACTGTACGTTATAGTTCGATACGAAGACGTTCTGTGGCTGTGTATGAGAATATAATAAACGAAAATGTACGTTCGTTAACAGATGACTTCATTTGTGGAAATAAAATGAATAATCAACGTTCAAAGCAATAGACGTTAACGTAATACACAAAGGGAAAGGAACTGTGGAGAACAGTACTTTATCTCGCCGAATGAAACCGAAGAGAGTAATACAGATGTCAAAATTAATGTCACACCAACAATTAACTTCAAAGGCATAAACATATACAATGGGACAGGAAGGGTGCAGAATAGTACTTTAACCTGCCGATTGAAACTGCAGACGGAATGCAGTTTCGTACGTGATAAATCTTCCACTACAGCTAATTTGGGTGTGTTCGTACCTGTTGAAAGAGACTGTACTGAGGGTACTGAGAACATTGCTGCGGGTAGTAAGGTTATTACGCATTTTGAGAGAGTGTTTGTTGAAAGAGATTGTACTGAGCATAGTGTTGCGGATAATAAGGTTAGTATTTCGTACCTCTAGGCACTAGTATAGTACGTGCATAGCGCAGTGGTATGTCTGTGTACCATGCCATTTGATGGGCTGTTTAACGACGAGGTTAGTCTCGGTCTATATAACGTCAGGTGTTGTCAGGTGGCAACATTATTAGTGAGCTAGTGAGGGTGGAGCAGGTTAAGATGGGAAACCGAAGGACTCGGAGGAAACGCCCGAGTGCCACTTTGTTCACCACAATTATTATGTAACTTGAGCTGGAATCGAACTTGGGTCACCGAAGTGGGAGGTTGGTGACTAACCACCGCTTCCACGCCGTGTAGTAAACCTTGAGCATGAGGTTTGGGGTTCTCACAGCAGTGAGTATGAAGGTTGCAGGCTTCTGAGATTTTAGGCCATGTAGTTTCATACATAAGTGCCAACATTTTGGAGGAACTTGTTGCATCTGTTTTTGTGGTACAAGATGGAGACAGCAGTTTTCAGACGTGTATAACTATCATGCATATTTCACGGTATCTCAGAACACTGCAGTCTTCATGCTGAGAACATGAGAATTTGGACTGTAGGTACCATGCATCAGAGCTAAATATCAACTGTAACTAATAAATGGCCATTGGCACTGATTCGTTTTGCCTAGGGGAGGAGACAATACAATATGTATATATTTTTATAGACATAGAAACTTTAACTTTAGGGAAGAGGTAACAGATATTGTCAAGTTTGGTTTGGTTTATAGGGTAAGATAAGGCTCTTCTTCTTTCTGATACATTTTCATACTTTGTCTGAACAATTTATTGCATGGGACCATTGTCAGTACAGCATGGTATGCCTTGAGGTTGCAGTGGAGACTGCCTGCAGATATGGAGGGTAACTGAATAAATTGAATAAGTCATCGTGGACAGCTGACAGTGGGTCGTCCTCCAGCTTGTAGGTTTGATGGATCGATGGATGACAGCCCATAATATTAAAAAATAAGTCATGAAGTGTTACACAGGGCCTTGGACTTTGGCAGATTCTTTGACCACTGCATTCTGAGATTCACAGAATTATTAAGTCTTTGGAATAAGGGAGAATTGCCAGATCAGTGAAAGGAATACATTAGTATATATATTTTAAAATGAGTGATACAACTGACTAATAATTACTGAAAAATATTACTGTTATCGGCTACATACTAAATTTCATCCAATATTCTTCTCCAAGGTTAACCCCATACTTAGAAATATTGTGGTTCGTCAATATAGATTTTGATGTAAAAAAATCGTCTTTTTGATCATATATTGTCAGATACTGAAGTGAGGGGTTAAGGGATAGTATATGAGCAATTTATTTATATGCATCAGAAAAGACTGATTCAGTCAGGTGGGATGTGTTGTGCAGTATTCTAATTCAGTCTTATATGTGCATGGAACTAGGCAGATTGATTAAAATGTATATTATCACAGTTTAGTTTCAACTCTGTTTTAGGATGTTCTCTTTGGAAATCAGGAGGGATGGAAATTGAATGGGGCACATATACTTCAGGTTTCTGCTGATATTTATTTGCTGGACAAAAACATGAATACCCTATAGTGCGGTGAGATGGAGACCACTTGGTACTGCGGCCACTATTTTCCTATTGTACCAGCACCAGATCAGATGATAGATGATGGTGATTGTGGAACAATTAGTGGAATGAAGATTGGCAGGGTAAACTGAAGTACTTTGAGAAAGCCTGTCCTAGTGCCACTTTGTCCACCACAGATCTCACTAGACTTGACCCAGGCTCCAACCCGGGCTGCCCCAGTGGGAAGCCAGCAACTAACGGCCTGAGCTATGGCACGGCCACATTAAAGCTAATTAGTACTGATGTACTGATTGCAGGGCAAAACTGTAACACAAGGATAGCTAATAGATTATATGAAAATGTGGGAAAGTTCATATGTTTATTAATAGCAGAAACAGATCAGAGATTTTCTGAGTAGCTGAGTGACTATCCGTTTTTCAGAAAGTACTTCTCCATAGAGTTCGTTATGCCAGGTATTGAATGATACTAATGTTGAATATTTGAGAACAATATCATGAAAAGTTAAACAGTTCCGTCTAGTGTGACAATACTTCATTTGTAGTGTTCATCAATTCCTCCTTTGGCTAAAAGCCACTTATCAGATAATATAACCCAAAATGTCAGTATTACCAGTGACAGAATCTGGTATTGATCATTAACCATCCAGCACCTGTTCATAAACTTTATTATATACTTAAGATCCCTCAATATTCCCCCAACCAACCCACCCAGCAGGGGGGGTGAACCCAACCAACCAACCAACCAACCAACCAACCAACCCACATCTTAGAAATACAATTTAAACATGCCAGCAGCCTAGGAAAATGCACTTCTTCATTTTCTTATATCATGCTTCATACAAATAATGTTATATGCATTATTTCAAAATTCTGTGTTAGCTGTGAAGATCAGGGTGCAGAAGGACAGTACACTTATAGATATGTGGTATCCAAGCATTCAGAATTCTTTGCAACTGGCAATTTTTTTTTATTGTTAGTGGGGTGGGGCTAAGTCCCTTGTACTGCGGCCACTTCTGGCCTATTNGGCCTACTGGCAAATATTTAAAAGATTTACAATTTTTATAAAGTTCTTAAAAAACAGATTTTTGGTGCAAATTTTCGGTTTGAATTTCAAGTTACATTGAACACTTGCACATGGTTATGTATACTATACAAGACTCCAGCCTTGAGTCCCATGGGAGGTGGAGAAAGGAATTGTTACACCTCAAAGGGGGGGGTGAGAAAATAATACTAATTTAGTCTGTCACCACCCTTTCAGTTAGGATGTTTGCTGCACTCGGCTGCCATCGACTGCCTGGGTTAGTTCTGGCTTCGCTTGGGCTAGGATCGCTCTGGATCGGTCGTGGATGGGTTGGTTATGGAGGGGTGAATCAAAACTCCCTGAGTACATCCTACCCTGTGTACACTGGTCTATTTACACTGTTATTTACAATAAAAAGGGGCCGCCTTCGGCCAGTTTACATAACACCATTCGTTACTCCTTTTCTAATTTCCCTCTCGGTGGTGATGCCGTGAGACTGTTGCTCCCCTCCATTGCCTGTCACTCCCTACACAATTTCTACCCTATCCTGCCCTGATGCTCGCTGGGGTACACTGGAGACTGTACTTCAAGTTCACACAACAACACAGAATTTTTGGTAACATGGCTAATATGAGCAAAGAGACTTACTTAAAACAGAGACGCAGATAAGTGTCGCCATCCACCATCTTGTGGTACCCATGTCGGACAGGGCCTCCGGCTAACAGCTGGATATTACGTTTTGATCAGGTCCCTGAGTCTCATTAATTCGGCAATTTATACCATTAACTTGCTGACCCTGTGGTTGGCGAAAGGGGGAGGTTAACTACTCCCTTTGTTCTAAATTTCGGGGTGGAGGGTTTTCATTGGCTATTCCCTTTGGTGGTGGGCGGGGTCTGCAGTGCTGTTGTGGTGTATTTGTTAATTGCATCTTACTCTAGTGGCCTCGTAAAGCAGTTTTGTTTCTGCTTGTGGTATTACGTATCGGTGCTGACTCCAACATTCTTGACCTCGATCGCCTGTCCAGGTGTCGCCATTCTAGCTCGATTGCTGTAAAACGCTTTTCGCAAGTCTCGAAACATCTAGGCAATGCTTTTTTGATTTCTAGTCTCAAAATCTGTGGCATAACAGGAATGAATGAAGGAAGAAGGGAAGGAAACAGATCTGTCTACAATGTTGGATAATAGTGTGACATGATGACTGAGCAGAGTCAGTGAGCAGAGGAATATCCTACACGAAATAAGAAAATGGAAGGCTAATTGGATTGGTCATATCTTACGCCATAACTGCCTTCTAAAGGAAGTTATTGAAGGAAAGATAGAGGGATGGATAGAAGTGACCATAAGATGTAAGAAGATGCTGGATGACCTTGGGGACAGAAGAGGATATTTTCATTTGAAGGAGAAAGCTCTAGATCACATCAAGTGGAGGGACTGTTTTGGAAGAGACTGTAAACCTGTTGTCTTGACAGATTACAGATGAATGAATGAATGATGACTGAAACAGCCCATTGTTAGGTAACAGCCCAATAAATACATATTGTGGCAATAGGCACTCTCGCAACAATAGAGGAACTGTTGGAAGCAGTGACTTCTATGGGGTCCATCCTGAGGCTATATAGTGCGGGCTGAGAGAGCCTCCCGTCCAGTGTCTGTCTAGGTCTTTTTACTGTTGACATCTGTATATATGGAACAAATGACAAAGAGGGTTAAGTTCCCAGAAAGATGCAGTGAGGTCTCAGTGCTACTGAGATGTGGTGTGAGTGCTGGAATATAAAGATCAATGAAGATAAGACTCGAGCCATCTACTCTTCTCATAGACTTAGGCCTCCTGAAGCCCATCTTACACTGAATGGATGGAATATCCCCATTTTCAATCATGTAAAATATCTCAGTGTAATCTTTGATAAGAAGACTACATGGAAGCTGCAAAGAGAAATGATTCAAGCCAATGCATTCAGAACATTTATTAGAATCTACCCCCTATTCAAAAGTGAGGGTTTAAGCGTGAATATTAAACTAACCCTCCATAAGACACTGATCAGATCAGTGATCACTTGTGCTTGCCCCACCTGGTAATTAGAGGCAGACACTTATGCTTAAAATTGCAGCACTTGCAAAACAAGGTTGTTGGCACCACTGGAAATTTTCTAAGGTGCACACTGGTCTGCGATTTGCATATGGCTTTGAACCTCACATATGCATACGATTATGTAAGAAAATTATGTTGGCAACAGGCAGAAGTCCTAAAAATCATGAAAATGAATATGTTCACAGTATAGGACAAGGTGAAGCCAGACAGAAAATATAAGAGGTTTAAACTTGACAGTGGTCAAGCTTATGACTTTCAAGTGACTAAGCTACCATTGTAGCATAAATATATGTAAGATAGGTATGATCTGCTTTGCAAAGTCTGCACTAACAGAGGACTTGCATGTAGTGCAGGAAGAATACTTACAGTTGACAAAAGGCCAAGCGTATTCATGAGAGACAAACTCATCTTGTCAGTGAGGATGTTGTATAAGGACTGTAACCACAAGGGTTCAGTTGAAAAAAAATCTCTGGTTATGATCCTCAAGGAGATTGGCGGTAAACCTGCCAGTCATAAAGTAACTTTGACTTTGACTTTGAGAGCCAGTCCAGAGATGATCTGAAGGCTCCCAGAGCCATTAGACAATAAAATATTGCCATGAGTCCCTTGGGACTTGGAATCAAGAATCACTGTGCTGGCAAGGGCAAGAAGCAATTTAGCAGTCAGCCAGCCAGTGAGTAGATGGTGATGGCTAATGATGCCATGAGTTGCAGCAATGAGTGTTGTAAAATAGTAGTCAGCCTGCAGTGATGTGAGCACAGAAGATGAAGAATCTCCATTGTCATGAGCCAGAAACTGGTGAAGACTATAACAGACTGAGACTTAACTAACTTCATGGGGAGAGTTGTTCGTGAGTAGCAAGTAGTCAAGAAGTTCCCCATGTTGCATGGAATCTGGGGGTTCATTACCATGTTCACAAGGTACTTCTGGTGATCCCTATCCTGAAGCAAAATAATTAAGCTTGCACTCACCCATCCTGTCTTTTTAATATCCTCCAGGTCTTTGAAGTAGTCTCTTTCCTTCATGTTTTTCAACCAAAAGTCTGCATGCATTCCTCAACTCTCATACATGCTACATGCCCCACCCATCTCATCGTCCTTAATACAAGTGTGAAATTTGATAGCTTGGGCCATATTTTTATAAATCATGTTCTTTAGTGATTAAAATTTGATACACTGTTACAGGCTTTCCAGTTAATATGGCACGTCCAATAGTGTTCGTGACTGGTAACATAAAGAAGGCAGAAGAGTTTGTTGCCATACTGGGCAAGTCCTTCCCACATATGGTAAATTAACATATGTTACATGCACACTTGATATTCTTTTAATTGTAGTTTTAGCTTCATGCTGTGGAAAAATGTCATTACATCACACTGCAGTGAATGCAGAAAGTTGAATTGGAATTTATTGTAATGGAACTGAGCAAAGGAATGCAAATAGTACATTGTTAGCATACTGTTTAGCCTACATTCTTATCTTTAAGAATAGGAAAAGGTTTATGAGATCATCATGCTGTCTCTGTGTGTCCCTTTCAGCTTTTGAACCAGTGTGTGATTTCAGCTTTCACAGTTTAGTGAGGTCATGTAAGGAAGTTTTCCAACATTTTGGAATACATTGTGGTTGTTATGTTCAGAGTGAATGAGGCAGAAGCAGGTGAAGCCAAATATATATATGTCCTATCATGGAAGTGGGGGATAGAAATATGGGTGTGGTGTTATCCAGTGGAAAGGGATCCTGAAGTTAAGAAAGTTTGGAGAGAATGTTAATTGATATGCATAAAATGCGGTATAAACATGATTTCAGTGGAAATCACCTGAATGTTGTACTTTCCAGCTTTCTACTGTTATTATCTCACAGTGGAATTCAGGATAGGAGTTTGGGTATGGTGCAGAGTACTATAAAGGGATGTGTGAAAATTCTCATTAGCTGTTGGTTTGCTGGCAGTAACTAATGAACTAGTGAAGCTTGTTATGGCGATATATCACTAACTTACCTATACATTAAGTGGCCTCCGTAGTCTAGGGGTAACGTTCCCACCTCATGACTTAAGGTATATGGGTTCAAACCTGGCGGAGGTCGTGGAATTTTTAAGGGTGGAAAAATTCAGGGAACAAGTCCTCTGGGAGCAACTTTAAGCCGTGGGTCCTATGTTGTAGATTTACGGCACGTAAAAGATCCTCATGTCTCTAGGAGACCTCTGAGGAAAATTAGGCAAAATGTTTCCCGCCCAAGTAGTTTCCAATGCCTCCGGTAGATGGGGACGTTATCGGGTACCAATGCCAGTAGAGGACTGACCTTGCTGGCAGAAAGGGGAAAGTTATCGGGTACCACTGCCAGTAGAGGGCCGACCTCACTGACAGAAAGGGGAGATAGTGGGCACCAGTATCAGTAGGGTATGGCGACAGTAGAAATTAAAGGGGGACGTACAATAGACTATTAGTCGCGGTGCATGGGGAAACCCACCCCCTCTATACTGAATAACTGAATACCTATACATTATATGTGAAATATTGTTTATAAGTGAACAGATAAAATGTGGTGATACTGCAGACCTCTGAGGCTTAACTGACAGATGTAACGTAGACAAAATATGAACTTTTAAGTAACAAGTTCCTCATAAAAACAAAACAGCAACAATTATAATAAAGTAGATCTGTAAGACTATAACCATATGCAGTAGGAAAGTTGGCTGTATGAATTTTTCTTTGAACTCCTTATTTCCACTATATTTTGATTACATCAGGTGAATTTTAACTATTAATGATTCTGTCAGCTAGCCAGTTTTTGTATATTAATTAAACTTTTTTACTACCAAGTGCAGAGGTATGTAAGAGTTACTTTGTTGTTTCATAGAGATTGAATAACAGAGAAAAAATCATTCTTTATTTGAGATAAGTAAAAAGTATTGAGAATTCAAATACTTTACATGGTTATGCCATTTATTAACATATGAATGAATTCCATTTGAAGGGCACCCAGCCACAAAGCATCAGATTGAGTCATTGCAGGCCTAGCAGAAACTGTTTCATTGGCAAGAGGAAGTTTCTGTTTATTTTTCTCAGACTTCTAGTGTTGCAAATATTGCTCTTGTATATCTTGCATTTAATCAGTCAAGTGGAATGTTCTGTGGTTGATATACGAGGGTAAGTCAATAAGTAAGATACAAATGGATATAGAACTTAAACAAATAATAGTACTGATTTGAAAAGTGCTTTTATTTCTCAACATGATTTCTTTGTACATTGAGGCACTTGTCCCATCATTCCACAAGCCCCTGAAAACAAACAGCATAAAATTGTTTACTATATTATATTTCAGCATCCTGTTACACTCACACAATGTATATGGACAANAGAAAATGCCATAAATGCCGACTCTTACTGTAATATCCTCAGGAAACTTCGTAAGGCCATTCAATGGAAGCGACCAGGACTCCTCACCAAAGGCGTGTTGCTCTTGCATGACAACACGTGTCCCCATACTGCCAACAAGACAAATGAGACGCTGCCAAATTTCAAGTGGGAAGTCCTCGAGCATCTTCCATATAGTCGCGACCTTGCTCCAAGCGACTTCCATTTGTTTGGCCATCTTAAACATCATTTTTTGGCTGAACATTTCCCCGACAATGAAGCTGTAGAAAGGGAAGTCACCGCCTAGTTCCGACAGTGGTCCAAAGAATTTTATGCTGCTGGTTTTCAAGGGCTTGTGAAACGATGGGACAAGTGCCTCAGTGTACAGTGAGATTATGTTGAGAAATAAAAGCATTTTTGAAATCAGTACTCTTATTGGTTAAGTGCTATATCCATTTGTAGCTTACTTATTGACTTACCCTCGTAGCATGTATGCATTGCATATGTTTTTATTTATACTCATATTACATTGCTGCACTTACATCTTATGCAGATCTGATTTAAACTTTGACAGGGTGTAGTTTTGTTGTTATAAGCATCATAACCGTGCTGTTTGTTTCCAGGTAGAGAGCCGTAAGATAGATTTACCAGAATATCAGGGAGAAATAAATGATATTTGTATTAACAAATGTAAAGAAGCTGCCAGGATTGTGAAAGGTCCTGTACTTATTGAAGATACTTGCCTTTGCTTCAATGCTATGGGTGGCCTTCCAGGTACAATTATAGAGAGGAATCTCTTATCTTATTTATAACAGTATTACTTTGTTTATTATACTGTGTATGTGAAATTACTTGTATATACAACTTAAATCTTCTCAGGATTATCTCAAGTGACTGTCATCCTTCCCCATCAGACATATGTCTGTTGAGGCAGTTCTTTGTTTCTTTGCCAAGCATTTTTATATACTGACAGTGCTCATGACTTGTTTGATACCCAGATTGAATGTCAGTCACACTGTTGGCAGTCCTGAGATTTATGTTCATGTTTTTTAATAGTCTCTCTTTGTGAATGCCTTTGTAGTACCTTTAAATAAAACATGGTTATCTCCTCCCAAACCTTTATATTTTTACTAGGCACAATCATCTTCCACTCTCATTTGACATTATATAACATCTTCATTTGAAACAGCATAAAAGTTACCACAAGATGTGCTTAAACTGGAGTTAGATGAAGCAGCATGCCAGACTTTATTTGTAAGAGGACCTGAAACCATGTTGCTATTTACTTTCTTTTGAATACTTAGCACAGTGAGATTTAAGGTTCTTATGCTGGTGACTATGAAGAGTATTTTGCCTGGAGTGTGACGCTGTATAGTCTGGTAGATCTTATTGACATCATTCCTCTGAAACATCAGTAGACTTTTACCAGATTGCATGGTGTCACATTCCAGAAGTATTTTTCCTTCTCATGATTACTGTTTCTTTTTACTTTGTTCATTCTCTGTGTTCTAAAGAACACAATGCTTTGTAAACTGGATCTGGTTTTGTCCTCAGGCAAGGCTTGTGGAAGACAAGTACTCTATGGTGTCCATTCGAAAGAGCTAACCTCAGTCACTGGACAACTTGCATCAGTATAACTACAGCCATATATACACCTGAGATCAGGTTTTATCAAGGGGAGATAACAGGAAAATGTATAATAAAAAAGTATCCTGTTATCTCAACGTGAGAAAACCTTATTTTGGGTCTATGTGGTCTGACATTAAAGTTCATGAACTCATTGCAATAAAAGTGCTACATACCTCATTGCTGAAAATCACTATGGTCACTTTCAAAGTGCTCCCCTTGAAAGCTATGCACCAATGCTAGCACGTAGTCCATCCTTGAAAACTATTGTGGAACGGGTTTTTTGGAATGGCCTTCAGTCCTGCTGTCATATTACACCTGATGTCATTAATGTCATCAAAATGTCTACGTTTTAATATTTCATTTGTCTTTGGGAACAGAAAAAAGTCCTTGGGGGTTAGATCTGGTGAATAGGGAGGGTGTTCTAGCACATTTATTTACTAGCTAAAAATTCCATTTGAGCAGGTCCTTTGGGACCATTTTTGCACACACCTTTGTCATGTCAAGATCTTCAGTTAAGGTTTCCCTAACTGCTTCTGTGTTGATGTTCGCTTGCTCTGCTATGCTCCTGACAGTCAGCCAACAATTTTCACTCACAATTTGACAAATTTTTGCAATGCTTTCTTCGGTTCTGCTCGTTGCTGGCTCTCCTGATCTCTCTCCATCAGTGACACTTTCTCTTCCCTCAGAAAAACATGTCACACACTTGTAAACAGCTGTTTTCTTGATAGCATTATCGTTGTAACCTTGCACTAACATCTCTCTGAATTCACTTCCATTCTTGCCAAGTTTAACAGGAAATTTAATGTTCATGCCGACATTCTTGCAATGGCACACCAGTACACACTCATTTATAGATGCCACTCAGAAAGAGACTGCCATAGATGAACAACAACATCACAGTTGTGAAATACTGATATGCCAACATCATCAAACCATACTGAGGTTTCTGTCTACTACTGCCATGGCAAGCACATGGTGCTGAGTTCAGAGACTTTATTGTCAGACCTCATATATATGACTTTAGTTATATTGACACAGGTTGTCAGTGATTGAGATTGGCTCTTTCTAATGGATCCCTCAGAATGGTGTCTCCCACCCCCCTCACCTGAGGACAGAAACAGGTCCAGTTTCCAAAACTTGTTCTTTAGAATACCAGAGGGTGGACAAAGTCCAGAAACTTAGTAACCCTGAGTGTTATACATCATTGTCAGAACCCTCTGGAATCTCTCTTTCCTTCAGTCTTGAAATCAGTTAATCAATGAAAAATCCTGTGTTCTCATTGTTTTCTCCCAGTAAATTTATCTAGCACATCTTACATTTTGTTTTCATCAGTCTTCCCAGTAAAATTCTGGGATTGTGCCTGCAAATAAGCCTTCACCACGTCCTTAAAAATTTGTATATACTTGCTGTGCATAGTCATCTTCCTGTTTCACTTGATGCTACATAGCATCTACAGTTGAAACAGCATTTTTAAATAATGGAGTTGATCAGTGTTATAATCACAACCTGTTTCTCCAAAATCCATTTTAATGTTATCCTCTATTAATATTTTATTGTAGTGTTGTACATTTAGGAGCTGGGATAGTGTAGTCGGTATAGGGACTGGCTACTGGCTGGACAACTGAAAAGTCAAGAGTTCAAATCCCAGTAGTCTGAAGAATTTTCTCTTCTCTGTGTCGTCCAGACTGGTTCCGGGCTCCACCCAACCTCCTATCCAATGGGTACCAAGGGCTCTTTCCCTGGGAGATAAAGCAGCAGGGGTGTGAAGCTGACCACTGACCTCCAGCCAGTGCCGAGGTCGAAAAAATGTGGATCTATACATCCACTCTCCCATACGTCTTCATGGTGTAGTGCTTAATTAGTTAAGCACAGGGACATTTTTACTTTACTTACTTACTTTATTGTGGTACAGTTTTGCTTTAGGTCAGATGGTAAAGGATAAATAGTACTGATTTTATTCCACAGGACCATACATTAAGTGGTTTCTGGAGAAGATTGGGCCAGATGGGTTGTATCAGATGTTAACAGGCTGGGAAGACAAGTCTGCTTATGCTGTATGCACATTTGCATACTCCCCAGGGGGGGAGAATGATAGCATACTCCTGTTCCAAGGGAAGACAGAAGGTCATATTGTTAGCCCCAGGGGTACCCGTGAATTTGGTTGGGACCCTTGTTTCCAACCACTTGGCTATGATAAGACTTACGCTGAATTGCCTAAGGAAGAAAAGAACAAGATTTCACATCGAAGTAAAGCTCTTCAAGAATTCAAGAAACATTTTTTGAGTAATGAAGGAAATATTTCTGCATAACAGATGAGCCTGAGGTAAATTTAATGCTGTATTCCTGCAATTATTTTAGTGTGTGCATGCAGGTTTTTGTGTGTGTCCCAGAGCAACTTCTCTGTTCCAGACTTAGCAGACTTGTGTTGTACTTGCATAATAGTGTATCAGTCCTAAATTTAAAAAGGCATTAAAGCATTCAAAATTATATATGCATTTCTTGCTTCTCCCATTCAAGCTGTATATCCAGTCTATCCTTCCTTCAGTGGTATTGAGTGAAGAATCTAGGTCATGAAGCCCAATGTTGTGTAATTTCTTTCCCATTTCTTGCTTATTTACTTCGCATTTGCTCAAACTTTTACATATGATTTATTTCAAAATTTTTGCAATGTATGTATTTAATTTAGCATAAGAAACCATACATACCCACGGCCATACAAAAACAGTAGACAAAATAAGTTTGTTATATACAACATTTCATAATCTTTAGTGATCTAGAAATTATGAAAGACAGTAACAGCATGGGAACTGAATAGCAGTAAGAATTTCATGGTGAACTTAATTATGTTTTGTTATTGTTATTTTGTTACCGTGGAGGTATGGCTCTACCATTTTTGATCCTGACACTAGATGGAGGTGAGTGGTCAGCTTCACACCCTTGCTGTTTTTCTCCTGGTGAAAGATCTCCCTGAGGCCATAGGATAGGAGGGTGGGTGGACCTCAGAGGCAGTTTAGATCCTATAGAGAAGAGAAAAATCTTGCTGCTGTCAGACATTTAACTCCAGCCATCCAGCTCATAGCCTGTTATACCAATTGAGCTATCCCAGCTCATCTTCTATGTGTGAATTGGTTCAGTAGATTTTCTCATGTAAATATCCACAAGAAGAAACTGAATAGATTAATGCTGGGAGGGCAAGGGGCCCTCAAACCATGATTTATAATCGTTTCACCAAACCCTCTGTTCAGTGTTTGCATGCTATTCACACCTACAGAATTCTGTTGGAAATGTATTCCATATGATTCTGACTGTGGTGTTTAACACTCAGGATTGCCGAGTTCTTGGACTTTATCCCTTGTCCGGTAATTTAAAGAACACAAACTGGATCTGTTTCCATCTGTAGCTGGGAGGCACATACTGTGTCAGGTCTTTTGGAAAGGGCTAATCTCAGTTGTCCACTGATTGAGGTTAGCTCTTTCTAATGGACCCAATAGAGTAGGTGCCTCCCACTTTCTCACTTGAGGGTGAAAAAAGATCCAATTTCTGAAATACTGTGTTGTTTACAATTCTAGATGATGGACAAAGTCCAAAACTCAGTAATCGTGTCTGTTGGAAATGTCATTACTCTTTGTCTGCAAATGGGCTGAAAATTGTTATATTTCTGCCTAACACAATTTGCATGACTAATCGCTTCTTCATAATGCAGGACCACTTGACCTCCTCCCACTTAGGGCATACTAAATACCAGTTTGTACATCATGGAATGAAATTTTATGTATAAAGTGTAGATTTGTTGTGCTTCACTGTCTGTATTGTGTGTCATCACATGTACAAGTAAAAGAAACATTGTCTGAAAAAAATGTTAACCCGTGATCAAGTTCTCTGTTATGGACTGATGATACCAGTTGCAGAAATGAAGTCCATTTAATGGATGACTCATCAGGATAGATAGAAATCAATGCCAATGATCAGATCACATGTAGTTAAAGAGCCATGCTTCAACTTGACTTACAAGTAATCTCCCTGTGTATATAATGTGGGAAGTACATGTAAAACAATATTGTGTGCAGATGACAAGGTTGTGCAAGGAATTTAAGAAAATGAGTTACAAATGTTGGTATATAAATTAATAAAATAGCACAAAAATTTTGTTTTAAAATATCTGCTAATAAACCAAGGTAATGGCATATAAAGAAAGAATCCAATGAAACAAAAGATTGTACAGGATGATCTGTTACTAGAATAAATGTACCATTCCTACTCTCGTAGGATCTGATACCACTTCTGGTTATGATAAAGATACAGGTAACAGAATTGCAAAATATTAAATGACTTGTGAGACAATAGGAAGAACTTCAATTAAGAAACAATAAAAGAGATTCAGTTGAAACATCATGAGGTTCTGGCAACACCACTATTACTGTATTGTCACATGTATGATTGACTATAGACAGAGTGTGGATTGGTAATTGGGTTTATTGAACACTTAATGATCCTAAGTACAAGTAACTGTGATTCTATCACTTAATCACATGCTCTACAATGCTACATGCTATAATATATTCAGGTACATGGCTCATGAGGAAGAGAGATGACAGAATGGAATCAGCAGGAATTAAGTTTCTTCGTTCTGTGAAAGTGAATACCATTTCAAGAAATAAATCAGGAATTACATATATATTCAGTAAAAATAGTAAAGTAAAGCTATCCCTGTAAGAGGCCATGAAGGCCCATAGGGTTGTGAGACGTTGAGGGTGCCACATTATCTAGACACTTGGCTCAAAGATGGCGGTAAGGTTGTCAGCCTTACATGCTGGCTGCGCTTTACTCCCCAGGAAAATTATTTAATTAATTCCTGGTACTCAGTTCTGTTAGAGGTTTAGTTGACCCCAGGGCCATAGTGCGGCCAGAAGGATTAGGTCAATTGAAAAAATTCCAGTGACATCAGGACTTGAACCTGTAACCTTCTGCCTTGTAGCATAGTGCCTCAACCGACTATGCTACCGTGTGCCCCATATATTCAGTACATGAGAAAATAAATACAAATTGATTGGAACTGGAGCGATACCCAAAACAGATACTGCATTACAGACCAGGAGAAAGAAGAGATATCAGATGACCAAGGCAGAGATGGGTTGATGTGCCTATTCCCTGTATGATGATTTTAGGACGTAGTATGCTGCTGTTTTGGACTTCATCAAATGTAGTACAGTATGTCAGTTATCTGTAAGTGGGATTAAATCAGACATATTTTCCTGTGTCTGTATACTTAATCAGTTGTATTACATCATAACATTGTCATATGAAAATCATCTAATCATGTCAGATACCCCACCCTAAACTTTCCACTTGCATTACATATTTGACAATAGCAGAACATGAACATCAGTTAAATTTCCTCAACTGTTTTGTGAACATTATGTGATAATCAGTCTTGGCTATTCTTTACATGTACTTATCAAAATGTCTCTGGTTCCTTCAATTAATGTTGATATACTTTGCGACAAAGTTAATGCAGACAGAATTGTTGTGCTGTTTTGTTTATTATTCGGAATCTATTATGATTGTATGACATTATTGCTTTTATATTTTATTCTACTATGACAGGTTCTATATCCAATAGATTATAAGTTGAACTGGCATGGATTAACAGAATGCTAATAAATATGATATGATAATATGATATGTTAAGAATGATACTGAACAGTGAATCTCAAAGAACCAAGAGTCATATTTCTAATTTTTTTGCTGGGTGATTGATTTTTATATAGTATGTTTAATTGTGTATCAGAGATTAATAGGAAGACAGAAAAATCTGCATAATGTGGAGCTCCATAATTTGTACTCTCCAGGAAATGTTGGGGTGATAAAACCAAAGAGGGTGAACACCATGGGGGCATTGAAAATGCAAGTAAAGTTTTAGTTGGAATCCCTGGAATGAAGAAATTGCTTGGGAAACCTACAGAAAGATTTAATGGTACTGTGAAAATTGATCTTGAATAAATAGGTTATGTTGTTGTGGACTTCAACTTACTTTTATACTGAACTTTTAGGTTCCATAGAAAATAAGAATCTCTTAATAATGATTTAAATGACTCTTAGTTTCTGATGAAATACTTTGCTTCATGGGGTTCAGTTCTTTATTACAGGTTATGTTTTGGGAATAGAACTGAGGATGGTATAATATGTGTGGCTGTGACAGGTTGTTGAAATGAGCAGCGACGTTGAAAGAAAATGTTTTACCCTTCCCTTATGGCGATGTGGGACACAGAAATATGTGTAAAATGTTGTATGTATTTAATTTAGGCTTCCTGTCATGCTCTTTATGTGCTAACAAAATTAAAGAAGAAAGCAGTCTTCAGGGATGTGGTGCTGTGTAGCTATTGTGTTAACCGACGTTCCTCTGAAACGTCGGTTAACACAATATCTACACTGCCACATCCCAGAAGACTGCTTTCTTCATAGTCACTGCCATGAAAACCTCAAATCTTACAAAATTAAAGAAGCCGAAAAGTTTGTTTTTGATAGTAGATGCAAGACTGCTTCATACTTACACATTGTTCATATTGCTAGACTCTAGACACATGGTGACTAGCTCACAACTAACTAATTTCGTTCAGTATGTTAAATTGCTGCAGGCTCTGAAGTATATGATTTTTCCCAGTAGTTAATAATTAGTCATTTGTTTAGAATATATGTTCTTGTTAAGGAACCCAGTACTTCAGCACTACCATCATGAAACCCCAAATTAAATCAAATCCCACATCCTTTCTGTTAGGTTTTCCAACCAAACATCTCAATACTTTTATTATTTCTGTTGAGCCAATCTAATTCCTATTCAGAAACAAGAAGATGTTTTGTCACAGCTGGTTTATCAGCTTTGCTTTAGAAGGGGAAAAAAATCAGGAGGAATCAGAATTGAATTGAACACATCACCTTCTGGTCTATGCTGATATTAATTTACTGAGTGGAAATATAAATACCATAAGAAAAACACAAACATTTATTAGTTAAGAGATTGGTCGAGAAGTAAATGCAGAGAAAACTAGGATGTGTTTATGTTTCATCAACAAAATGCAGGGCAAAACTTTGAAATAAAGATACCTTCTAAATACTTTGAAAATGTGGCAAAGTTTAGATAATTGAGAATGATCCTAACAACTCAAAATTGTATTCTCAAAGACGCACAAAGAAGATAGGAAGTGCATACAAAAGTTTGTTGTAAAACCAAAAGGAAAGACACCACTTGGGACCTAAGGGTAAGCGGGAGGATAATGTTGAAGTGGAAATTAAAAAAAAATGGTTTTGAGGATATGGACCAAGTTCATATGGCTCAGGAAGGCTGTTTTGAACATAGTGATGAATCTCTGGATTAAATGAAAGGTGGTCAATTTCTTGACTAGCTGAGCGATCATCAGCTTCTAAAGCAGGATTTTGTTTCATAGAGTTATTTATTAATTGTAGTAAGATAATGTTTGTCAGAAATAAAATTTATGGATTACTACAGTCTATTATTTGTGCTACTGAACTAATATCAGCTTTGGATTTAGTATTTGCAATAAATGAACATAAATTCTATGAGGGATGCAAAAGTATATATAATCCAGTGGATTATTCATTTCTACAGTCATTTTGAAGATACTGCCATATCATTTACCTGGAGCTTAGGATGACTGCATAAGGTTCAGTCAGGAAAACTTGCCTCAAGAGTCCAAAAAGTAGTTTGCATGTATGAAGGAAATGTGACTGCTTGTACACCATAATGTTTGGTTTGCATGTGAGATGCAATAAATTAATTAAAAGATTACATTAAAATGGAGCATGAATAAACACCCATAGTTATTTCAGTGTCATCACTTCCTGGCAGAGCTGTTGCACGATGAAGTATTCTATCAGAATGTATTATAATTATACATACAATTAAAGTCAAATACACTTTTATGAGGAGTTTTTTATAAAGTAAAAGAAGAACTTTGTGTTTTTGTTAATATATTTGTAGATTGTTTAAGGCTGTTAGTAATGCAGATTGTTTTGACATTGAATATTGGATGATAGTCAATAATGAATTGGAAAGAATGCAGAAGGAAGTGGTCATTGCCTAATTCAAGACACTATCTGTCATTTGTCTGGAAAGTCTGGTGAAACCATGAAAAATCTCAGAATATTCAGTTGCCCAGCCAAGGTTTTAATTTGGCACCTCCCTAATACAGGTCAGAAGCATTCCTGCTTGTGCCAACATTCTTAGTAATGCCTTATGTGTAGGTCATGTTTGTGACCTACTGTCAATGCTTAAACCACTGGAACTTTTCTTAATTTGGTATGGAGGACGCTTATTAAAAGTAGTTCAGTATATCCAGTTTTTGGCCACACTGATTGATAAATTGTATTTTACAGGAGACCATAAGTTAGATTTCTCAGATATATCATAAACCATTAATCAGAGTTTGGTGAAATTTTATATGACAGATCTTTACGTAGCAGTGTTTGGCCATTTTGATTTTTAGCCATATTGGCATGAGGTCATAAATTATTTCATATCTGTCATAAACAGTTTATCAAATTTGAGTGAAATTCAATGTTAGAGATATGTATATAATGTTAGTTTTCCCTTTTGATTTTAAACCGTATTGACTGATTACAGAAGGCCATAAATAGACGTAAGTATGTATCCCATAAACCCTTTCACAGGTTTTCTTGAAATTTGATATTGGAGATTTTAACTAAAATTTGTTGGGTAATTCAAATTTGAACCATATTAATCCATAACAAAGCCTACATTACATTAGACTGAAAATAGACTTTCTCATATACTCATATATTATAAACTGTTTGGGTGAAATTTGAAATGAGAGATATTTATGTAATGTTAGTCAGCAATTTCAAATTTTGGTTATATAGTGACATGGCAGCTGAGAGACCAGAATAGTAGAGCCAAAAGAGATGGTCGTTGCTGGGGTACTGCCAATAAACACATTTCCACCACAATGAACACGTGATGCCACAACAGGGAACTGTTGAAAACGATTTTTCATATTGGATTTTCCCCAAAGCTATGTGGCAAGCACAAATTGGACAACTTAGTCAAGAGTCATGGACTAGGAGTGAGACAGTCACCAGTCAGTAAGGACATGAGCAGAAGAGGACATTGCTGGGATTTATTACCATACAGCCACTAGTGAAAACAAACTGAGGAGATTTAGTGTGTGCTGTATTGAATTGTAAAATATGTGAGTTAGCAGTAGCTCCAGAATTCTTTGTAGCTACGAGTTCTAAGTGTTCACTAAATCCAATTACCAATCCAAACCCCATGTCTAATCACTTAAAATCATGGCCATATTTACAGATTACAAAGCATACCACACATAAGGCCAGTAATGGACTTCTCCATAGATCCCATGAACCATCTACATAGACTTTGTTAAAAGTCAAAATTCATTATTATTCTGTTGAATTATGAAGTTTGCTTGTTTTATCTAGTATATTCTGTATTTGGTGAAATATGATTTGTAAAGCAGCAGCAAGTAAACTTAGTAAGCTGTGAAATGCACTTCTGGGAAATTTGTATGCTACATTATGGATTACACACTTTTCAATCTTGTTTAAGCATACTACATGACAAGTGTTATTTTGCATTATTTTGTAATCCCATTAATATGTCTAAATTACAGAGTGACATTTCTCTTTTGAAACCAGATTACTTTGTAATTTTAGCACTACATAAGATGGGATATTTTTCCTCCATGAAAATACTGGATTTTAGAAAATTTAAAATGGGATCTTGAAACATAATTTGTATTGACTTTGATGACTTCAGTAAAACAGACCACAGTAATATGAAGCTTATACAGTGGGGAAGTATGAGTATAATATTTCTATAGACTGCTCTCCACCATTTTATTTTAATAATTCTCTTATATCTCTTTGAATTCATGCTTGATGAAATATGTTAGTAGGCCATAACTTTATCTTCTGTTCTCATTTTCTCCATTTCCTTCCCAGAAAATGCTTGGATAATGCACTAAAATTAGGCATGACCACATTCTTTTCAATTCATTATTCACAATCATCCTCTCACTTGACACCCTTATGAGCTCTACAGTAGTGAAGGCATTGTTGAATAAAATTAAAAACAAATAAATGTTAGCCACAGAACAGGTGAGAATAATGAAGAAAGCAAACTGGCTGGGTAGCAACCCTATCTACTATACATAAAAAGCTGTTTTCTGCTGATTGACTGTGGGTGTGTTCCATGCAGCTAGAGGATGTGATAGTGATAATGATTTACAAAGCTATCAGCTTGATATGGAATGTGATAATAGTGAAGTGCAAACAGTAAGTGATAAAGACGTCATAGCAATATTTCTAGATAAATTTCTGAAGGTGTCAAAAGTGTTTTATTTTATTGAGAAAGTGGTGTCATATATGCTGTCTCATTTAATTCTGTGAATGGTGTTTCTTTCCAAGTGGAAATAATTGCAATGTTTTGTCTTAAACCAATTTAAAACTGAGAATAAGATAAAATTCCACAAAATGTCTCAGGCAATAGTTTCAGTAAGTACTCAATATCATGTTTTATGTGTGTTGTTATATCTAGCATTAATGTTACCAGGGCAGAAAGTGCAGAAAACATGGTTTGAGAAAGAGGTTACAGTGTTAAATTATGATTGTGAAATATGTTGTTCTTTTCTTAGTTTATTTGTTGACACCGTACCTACTGCAGAGGTTATATAGATGTGAAAAGACATGGACATAGTTAATTTTTAGGTACCATTTTGATAGTTTCCTTGCAAGATGAAGTTAAAGGTATAGTTGCCCTTGTGCTGAATGAAGAACCATGCCATGAAGATAAGGGGAGTGGAGATACAGCTTGTCACAGTCCTAACTTTTGCACTAGATGGAAAAATTGGGTGAAATTGCAGAACTTTAATTTAAAATACCTGGTCTTCAGACAAGGCTGAAACCAAGAAACTACCACATTCACATTTTAGTGTTAACTATTATGCCACAATGTTTGGTTTGGTTTTATGAAGTTGGTATCATTGGTTTATCTAACAATGCTTTATTTATTTCATATCATCAGACAACAGGATTATTGAGGATTATTTCAAAGGATGTGAAGTAAAGTAGTTGTAGCCTATTTCAAGATATAATCCATGCAGGAACTGAATAAAACCACAACAGATCTCCAGTATCTAGATTCTGATTGAAACCTGAGACATTTTGAACAGGAAGCAGAGTGTTTATCACTCTGCTGTAATGTTCACTGGTATCATCGGTGTCTGTTTTCTATTGTTACTGTACCTGTACATATTTTATTTTTTGTTTCTTATTGTAAGAGAGAAGTTTTCAAACTACTATAGTCAGTGTATTTTTCAAACAGTGCTTATCGACAGACTTGTCAAAATGCAAACATCTTCTTGTCATTGTGTTTTGACCTAAAACCAAGCATAATATTACTGTCAGGCATGTTTTGGGAGGAAAACACTATCAGTAACAGTACAGTTCAGTAATTATTTGCACTGTTTATGCCATAAAATCATAATTTGGCTGTGTGAAATGGTGAGTGTAGACATGCAAATTGCGGGCAGTACTAACTCTCAAGAGTAGTCTGTATCATTAGCTATCATGTAGATGAGAGATGCTTGTTTAGAAGAATGTCTTGAAATATTTTTGTATTTTATTAGTAGATGTTATAATTGGACTGTAAGTAAGCTAAATGAAGCTCCTAGTAATTAATAAAGATATTTAACAAATAATTGTGTGTGATAATTATTCAGTACTACTACCAAGTCTGATATACCCTATCATGTACCCAAGACCCTCCACATGTATATTCAATAGCTATAGCAAGATATACCNACGTGTCATTACATTACTTTACATGCACCCACACTCAGCACTCATGGATGATGCTTAACTTTTGTCTTAAACTAATTCTTTTCCTTTTACAGGGAGGTTATGTCTGGCTGAATGTAAATAGCAATGATGAATTTGATGTTCCAATTGGAGTCAAAATACTTGCCACACAGGGCAAAAGTATTAGAATCCAGGATGATAGTGGTGAGGTATGTGTGTTATATACTGTTAATAAAAGGTATTACAGAATTGATTTCAAGACAATGGAGTGCTAGTTCCAATCATGGACTGTGGGCTGGTGTATAGATGGGTTAGTCTGAATCTTACGTCATATCAAGTCTTGATGATGAGGACAGAGATGGCCCCTGAAACTTCAGTAAAATTTAACCGACTAACACAGTCTATAGTCAAAGAAGATTTTATTAACTTTAGCCACCATGAAAGCTTCAGATCTTACAAAATCAGTTATGTATGAACATCACTAATGCATGTACAAACAACATATATAAATATGTATCATCATCATCATCAGTAATCTGTCAGACGACAGGTCCACAGTCTCTTCCAAAACAGTTTCTCCACTTAATGCGATCTTCTGTTTTTGGAAAGAGACTATCCAGGAAAAGTGATAATGTGGTAGTTTTTCCATTTGCTTTCCACATCGCAGTACAACAGCCGTTCAAACCACTCTGGTCATGCCTGTTGCTATACGAACTTGAACCATCTCGAGCATCATTTTCTCTGTGCTTCAAGTCGCCGCTGATGACGCTGCTTCCGGCATCAGTTTTCGGTGTCTCTCTTCGTCTGATGCCTACCCTTTGACCTGTCCAGCAAGGGAGGCCCTGCCCGTAGCTACGCTACCGCTGGTATAGCTCTCAGGGTCCTTGGCATACTCAAACCCCCTCACCACGATAAGGTGGAGACACGGGGGGGGGGAAATGTATAGTGGTGTAAAATACTCTAGTACTTTTAATTTGTTGTTAGTAATTGTAATAAAATTACAGTAATAATACAAGTAACATTCACAGCATTTGCTTCTGTAATGTTACATGTTAACAAAACAAGGTTAACATTTTAATTAGACCAGTGTGGAACTATAAACAATTTTAGATAAAATTGCTACAAAACAAAACCTTGGAAATATTTGTTGCTTCCAACAGTACAATAATATTTAACATTTTGATCAAACCAGATCCACAACCAAATCTTATATAACACATCTAGGAAATAACATCATGCAAACAATTGTAGCTTTCAGATTTATGCACAGTGAGACAGGTTTGATATAGTATGCATGAAGGTAATAAGAAATGTGTGCAGTATTTTTGTGAGAAAAGTGGAAGGGAAGAGACCACCTGGTATACCTAGATTTAAATGAGAGGTTGGTATTAAAATAGATTGTAAAAGAAATAGAAGTAAGTGGACTGGATTCATCTCACTCAGAATAGGATGTGGTGGTGGGTTTTTGTGAACATGGTACAAAACCTTCATGTTTCATAGAAGGTGAGACTTTTATTAATTGGTGCACTTCAGAACACAAGCTAGTACCCCATTACAAAATTACAGTGTCCACAACTGATATTCTACTTTGATGATTTTTTGTTGTAGGAAACGACGGTTGCAGCAGACCTAGTGCTGAAACCAATGCATACAACAAGCATACGTGGTGTAGAAGACATGATTATGTTGGCTGATTTGCAGGAATATACCATTCTCAGAAATCTTCACTATCGTTACAACCAAGGCTTGATTTATGTATGTGACAACGTTTCTTGTATAAACCAAGTTAGTGGGTAAAAAACTGTGTCCTGTGAAATACCGGAATTAAGATATTTTCATGAAGTCACTACCTGAAAGCAGTTTTTTGTTAACACATACATTCAGCAACTGTTACTGCCTGCAGAAAATTACAGACATCCTAAATCAGTGTTTCTCAACCACTGGGCCGCAGCCTGATACTGGTCCCTGGCATCAATTATACTGGGCCCTCATCTTATAAAAACAGAATTTACTGGGCCGCGGTCTCACAAAGGTTGATAACCACTGTCCAAAGTACCTGAAAGGTAGCTGAAACACATTGCACAGAGTTGGCACCCTAATGAATCTTAGTCACGCTGTCTTATATATGGATTGTCTGTTTATGAAGTACTGCCATGGTGGATTATTGTCTACTGGACTAAATCTAACTTCAGTCTTGCATGAATGTGAGACTTTGGAATTCAGCATTATATTTTCTCTTTAAGTTATGTCCAATACAAGAATTGAGACCTCCTATTTTACGCCTTTATTTTTTGTTGTTGAAAGGTTTCTTTTATATTTTAGTTTAATTTTTATATAGTATGTTGCTTCTTCTTTCTTGGTACGCTGTTGTTCCCATATTTTTTAGCCACTTGTTTTATGTCTGCTTCATTCTCATATGTAAATATTGTCTCTAAATTTCACAGTGTAGTCATTACCACTCCCACTTTATATTCAGGAACTTCCCATATTTTTTAGCCACTTGTTTTACGTCTGCTTCATTCTCATATGTAAATATTGTCTCTCTAAATGTCAACGCGTAGTCATTACCACTCCCACTTTATATTCAGGAACTTCCACGTGTTGGAGTGCTACCTTAGTGTACAATTTGTTATTCTATGCTGCAGCATTTGTTGTTTTATATGTTTAAGTGCCCTTCCAAATAAAACCAAGACTCACCTGTTTTATAAAGCTATAATTTCAGTAATTGTTTATCATTGTCACATTCTCTGTATGTCCTCTCATTTATCATTCAAGGTGTTCAAAAGGTTCACAAGATGATTGTTTAAGCCAAACTCTAATATTATTTAACTTTTCTTGTGTCCATACTAGACTTTGAAATTTCAGATTCTTGTCTGTTGACATGTCGCTTGTTCTTATATTTTTGCTGACAAGATTCTGAATATTATTTCTGTTTGGTATTCAACCCCAGAAAACTGTCTTCAAAATTTTTCTTACACTTTGTTTAAAATTTATGTGTAACACTGGATGATCCGCTATAAATTCATATATATGCAACACAAAGAGAATCTTGGCCAGCTTGATCCCACATCAAAATATTTTTCAGACTACATGCTTTTATTTGAATTGACATATGAACACACAGTACAACAGAAACTGGAGCATAGAAAATCCACAACTTATACATTTTGTGAAAGTTGGTGTTTGGTGTTTGTGATGAGGATTATGGGGCTTGTGTTTTTTGTTATATACAGCTCAATCTGAGATTGTGTGATTCAGATACTGCAAGTGGGCCAGTAGCCTGCACTTTATAATGTTGCTACAATCTCATTATCTTCACAGCTGTGCCATGTACAACTGCCAAATAACCTCCCTGTGTAACTCAGTGACTGTAAACACTTAAGAACATCTTGAGTTTGTATGTGAATAGATTCAAATATGTACAAAGGGCTCTTGCCCTAGGATGAAGTGACCAGAGTATTAAGCTAACCATTCACCTCCATTTAGTGCCAAGGCTAAGAGCGAATGGAGCTATATCTCTATTCCCACATATCTTTCACTGGATGCTTAGACACAAGGATAACTACCTTTACATGTACAATAGACTTTTTCATCTAAGTAAATTGAATGGGACATTTAGTTGAAATTTAATGTCATAGAATTGCAATCTCCTTGAGGTAGGATATTTATGTGTTTGTAAAGTGTAGGAGGAAATGGAATAATTTCCTCCAACCTCTTTAAAAGTGAAATGTTTTTCTTTTTTTTAGTTTTATTCAACATAATCGAACCCTTAAAATTTAAAAGACAGTAGATTTGTACACTTACTACCTGCTTACTCACTCACTCACTTGTAGCAGTGTACTTGCATGCAAGTGGAAACAAAGTGGAAGGCAAATGATATCCTTTCCATACATAAATGATATCAAAAGCATGTGCATGGAAGTCACATGTTGTACTGATTTAAAAACAATATTCTGGAACAAAGTGCCTCTTTAATCAAACAGATTCCTCACCGTACACACTTCAGCCTGGAAGATACGGGCAACATGTTTCTTTGAAATGTCAGTATCCCCCTACAAGACTACTCTCTGTCACTCCCCAGAAGACCACAGCCTGAACAATCACATTCTTGAAACTTCAGAAATTTTATGATATAATAACTGGCTTCATATGTGTATAATGTGGATTCATATTAGATGTTTGAAGACAAGCTGACTTTTGCAGGAGTGCCAATTGCATACAGTATATTAACAGTAGAAATTAACAGTAATTTTATGATTTCAGACATACACAGGGTCAATCCTAGTGGCTGTTAACCCATACCAAGTTCTACCCATCTACACAAGCAAAGAGGTTGCATTGTACAAGGACCACAAGTTGGGAGAGCTTCCTCCTCACATTTTTGCTATTGGAGACAACAGCTTCTCTGACATGAGAAGATTCCAACAGAACCAGTGTGTTGTGATAAGGTGTGTGTTTTAATTAGGATAAAATTAACCAGTAAGAAAAACCAACTGATTACTTGGAGCAGAGTCCTTCTTAAGAAGTTGTTAATCCCTTAGCTAGTTAAGAAATTATCTGCTTTTTGTGTGGAACCTGTTTTACTTTTTTTACAAGATCCCACCACTGGCCCTTATCCCAATACTCACATTGCATTTGTTCAAAATCAGTATTAATATTATTCCACTGTTCTTGTCTAGGTCTCATATCTTCTCATCAGGTCTTCTGACTACAGTTCTTTATGCAGTGTATGTCTTCTCCATGTGTGCTAGTATCCCTCCTATCCTATCATCTTTAATTTTATCACCCTCATACATGTAATATCTGGTGTGGAGTACAAATCATGAAGCTTCTCATTACATAATTTTCCCCACCCTCCTGTTACTTCCACTCTTAAAATTTAACTTCATTCAGCTGTTAGCTGCCAGGTAAGAGAAAACTTTCTTTCTCTTGGGCCCAAATATTGCTCTCAGTTATTTGTTTTCAAAAGCCCTCAAATTGTGTCCTTCCTTTAGTGTGAGGGACCTAGTTTCATGCTCACAAGAACGACGTTTATATTCATATTCATATTCATATTTATTTCAAGTTCAGTTGATCCATACATGAGTTGAAAGTACAAACTGTTGGATATAGAACGTGTCACAAAGTAAATACTAGTCTAAGTTCCCAATCATTGGANCAAAATATTTTAACTTTGCCACATTTTGAATGATTTATTAAAACATATATATATAAATATGAAATTCTTAAATGAATTATTTTGAATTTACTTGAATCTTTAGGACAGAACAAAATACTTATTTAGGAATTACTTTTCTTTGAGTGTTTTGACATTTCCTAGACTCTAAAATTTGTTAACAGACAATTATACTTTATTTACCTTCTGTTGGATGCCTAGAAAGAATAATAACCCTGGAGTACACTAAATGTTGTATGGTATGATTATCATTAAATAATGTATTTATAAATTTGTGCTTGAGGAATTATTGAACATGAGACAATATAATTTGTTATATGGATTAAACACGAAAGTATATTTTTTATATTGGAGAAGCATGTGCTGCAATAACAATGAGATTTATTGTAACAATTTTTAATTCACAGAAAAATGTTTTCCTCAAGCAGACATCAGTACAAATATAATTTTTAGCAACATTTATTGAATCACAGTGACAGATCTGAGATTTGAGTTTTCTATGGTAGTGAATGTGAACGTTAGTCTTCTGGGATGTGATGCCATGTAGGTGGATAGGTAGGCACATTCACAGTGATTGTTTCACTGTTAATTTTAGCTTTAATTGCATTAAAGTGGGTTGAGATGGCTCAGAAAAGGGTCCTGTGGCAGGCTTGTTTATACGAGGGTCACTCCAAAAGTAATGCACAACATTTTTTTAAAAAATAAATTTTTATTCTAGACATTTACTACTTATACAGTATGTTGATACATCCCCTTTAGGAACAAAATATCACTTCTCCACATAATCTCCGACCCTTTCAACTGCCTTACGCCACCTTTGAACTAGGGCATGTATGCCAGCACGGTAAAACTCTGGACCAGCACATCTGAGCAATCGTGAAATAGCCGTAATGAGGGCATCATCTTCAGATCTTGTTCTGCGAAGGGATTCCTTCAGTTTACCAAAGAGATGGTAAACAGAGGGTGCCATATCAGGGCAATGTTGTCCATCCAAGTTTTGTGACCTCGTCCTTGGTTTTCTGAATGACGTGTGGTTGGGCATTGTTATGCAACAGCAAAACATCCTCTTGCTGCCGATGCAGTTGAGCACAACTTAGTTGAGCTTGAAATTTCTTTAGGGTTGCCACATATGTGTCAGAATTAATAGTGGTTCCTTGTGGCATGATATCCACAAGCAAAAGCCCTTCTCAATAAAAAAACTTGTAGACATAACTTTTCCTGCTGAAGGTGCAGATTTGAATTTCTTTTTTTGGGCGAGTTCGCATGGTGCCATTCCACTGATTGCCGCTTCTTTGTAGTTCAAAAGGTGCAGCCATGTTTCATCTTCTGTCACAATTCTTGCAAGAAAGTCATATTCACCATTCTCATACCGTGCCAAGAGTTTACAGCACACAGTTTTTCGGGTTTCTTTGTGGACATCTGTCAACACCCTTGGAACCCACCTTGCACAAACTTTATTCAACCCCAACTCTTTCAATATTTTGCACTCCCAGTTGGACTGACATTTCTTTCAGTCACATGTCTGTCCTCCAAAACCATATTGTTAACATGCTGCACATTGTCAGGTGTTTGTGCAGTGTGCGGTCTGCCAGTGTGAGGAGAATCCCAAATATTGGCATGCCCGCTTTCACCAGATAATCTGCGTGCCCACTGACTAACTGTGTGGTGATCGACAGCGTAATCTCCATACACATTTTTCAATCTCTTATGAATGTTTCTCACTGTCTCATTCTTGCAACACAGCACGTTGCTTTTGATGAACATCATGCACAGCAGCCACTTTGAAGGAGTGCTATGACAGTGCTACTTGTGGGAATGGGTTGAATTAAAATTGAATACAAAGGGGAAGGATCCTTATATGCACCCTACAAATATCAAAACTGTAGAATAAAACTGAATTTTTAAAAAAATGTTGTGCAGTACTTTTGGAGTGACATACGTGCTAATGTACATATTGTTTGCTATGCAAATTAGAACATGTAGAGATTTCATCATGTGGTGGTCATTATAGAGTACTAAGTTTTGCAGTCCTTGATTATGCATCACTTAGGAGTTTATTGTTTCCTTAGAGTAAATCTGAAGTTTGCCATTTTATTTCTGAGTGTAAGTCAATGTGATCATCTGACCGCTGTGATAGTGTATGGCCTTTCCACTTTGAGCAGTCACTGCAGTCAGTTTCCACCTTTCCTACACAGCCAATAATGACAGTAATGAGACTGCAGCAACATCACAGAGTGAAGGTTAATCAGATGAAATTCCAACACATTATATTCCTTTGCAATATTCATGTGTGATTCAATGTTGTGCAAGATTTTTTTTGTATAGATCATGGATAAGGTTGCACTAGATTGTCAGATGTTTTTACTAAAATATTATCTGAAGTGTTAATTAGTTCTACAGTCTAATGTGCAAAAATGTATTAAAACTTATTAAAAGCTAGTCACTTTAAAAGTTTTTTATGACATGTTTCAACCAAAGTGGTCATCATGAGGTGTTAACAGTTGTGACTGAGGAAACTGTGGTTTTTCTGCATTGATGCTTAGTTTTAATGTATGATGTATGTGTGTATTCCTTCTTGCTGTATTATGTTCCGTGTCTAGCTTTTAATAAGTTTTAGTAAATTTTCGCTTGTAAGATTGTAGAACTAATTAACACTAAGTGAAAAGTGCAACAGGATGCTACAGTATAATATTACTTATCTGAAGTGTAAGAGCAGTAGAAGGAGTGAGAGGAAATTCAGAAAAAAAGTGTCCTGGAGTTAAAATTGCCCACAGAACAAATACTCAATCTTGTCAATTAAATAAGAACTACAGGTGTATTAATTGACAGGAAATAAAACTGTCATTGTTATCTATTAACAAACGGGAGATTGGACTATGTCAGAACTGAGCTTGAACATTCACCAAGTAAGCCTCTTAAATGATTTTTACAAGAAACTGGACTATCAGAAGGGACTGTGAGTACCACTACAAGTTTGTTGAAACTGTGGCCTTGCAATACCATTGTTGCACTCTTTGCAGTCAGTCCAGCAACCAGACTTAAATTGTGTAACTGGTGTCACCTGTCAGTCCACATTGATAAACACTGGTCCTGCATTAAAAATTTTCAGTTGAGGCTTGGCTATATTTGAGTGAATACGTGAACACAAAGTAACAGTAACAGTAACATGCAGTTACACTCCAGGTTTGTGTTCCCTCAATCAGTATGAGGAGAACTTATGGTCATTTATATTAAAGAAAAGCATTAGTTCTGAGAGATACATATTCAGATACTGCAGCGGTTTTTCAGACAATTGATGGAAACAACAACAACAACAGCAGCAGAACTTTTCCAACAGAATTTTGCAGCTTCCCATTCCAGTGAGCATTTCATGCAGGCTTTAAAAACAGAGTATTTAGTGGAAGGAATATAGGTAGTAGTTTATGGCCACCTCATTCTCTTGACATGTGTAATTTCTTCTTGTGGGGTATTTAGAGGATATAGCCCTATAAAGCCAGTCTGTACATCTTCATCATCATCAGTAATCTGTCAAGACGACAGGTCCACAGTCTCTTCCAAAACAATTCCTCCACTTAATGCGATCTAGAGCTTTCTCCTTCAAATGACAGTATCCTCTTCTGTCCCCAAGGTCATCCAGCATCTTCTTACGTCTTCTTGCTCGTCTTCTTGTC
>NW_019734317.1:2341250-2341737 GCF_002891405.2 Cryptotermes secundus
ACACTTCTTCATTTCTCACATAATCGGTCCAACTGATCTTCTCCATTCTTCTCCAACACCACATTTCGAAACTTTCCAGATGTTTCTGATCTACTGCCCTAAGTGTCCATGTTTCAGCCCCATACAGAGCTATGCTCCAAATGTAGCATTTCACTAGTTTCTTCCTCAAATTTAAGTCCAATTTGCTGGTAAAAAGATTCTTCTTCTTGCTAAATGCAGCTTTTGCCATGGCAATCCTGGATTTAATTTCACTAGTACACCTTCCATCATCTGTTAACAAGCTACCCATGGAAGCTGTACATGGAAGAAAAATAATTCGTAGAAAGCATTTAGCTTGAAATGTTTCGTATATACTACTCTGTCCAAAAAGTATCTGACCTTGGGCCAGGAAAACAAACTTCCATATGTGGGTGGTTACATGCCTAATCCCCTTCAAAGTAGACCCCTTGTGACTCCACACACTTAGCCCAGCTGTCTTTCCATCGCT
>NW_019734317.1:2342229-2347402 GCF_002891405.2 Cryptotermes secundus
GTATTTGCAGAACCTCTGCTGATCCCAACCTCATCAGCAACTTCCCAGATGGTCAAACAGTCCTCCATGATCAGTGTCTGCACTTTTTCAATGACATCAGCATTTCGGCTTGTTGACAGTCTCCCGGAACGCTGGTCACTGTCCGCCAACATACAGCCATCTTTAATGCAGTTGAATCACTCTTTAATTTGAGTGACCCCCATTGCATCATCGCCAAAAGCCTGCTTAATTTTGCGGATTGTTTCCACTTGGGTATCCCCAGGTTTCTGACAAAACTTTATGCAGTATCGCTGCTCTAAATGTTCTATCATCTTGAGCAAAACAAGAGTGCAACGAACATGCATTACACCACTTCGCTATCTGGTAGCCATGGATGCATCTGGCGGTGTTGCGAGTCAGCGATGTATGGAGACTGTATTCAGCATCTCCTATGATGTTTGTAAATTTCATTCTATGATGATGATGCACTCTCACTATCACTGCAGCTGATGTAGAAGGAAAGGCAGCAGATGATGCAGTGATTGTACATGAAGGAAAGGCAGTGCATTGGTATAGCTACCAAATAATTTCACAATATTTTTACCCTTTTGAATGTTAATTATCAATATTGGATTAGATTTTAATATATTCATTAATCTGGATTTCACAGTGGTGAGAGTGGTGCAGGAAAGACGGAAAGCACAAAACTGATTCTACGCTATTTGGCAGCCGTAAGTGGGAAACATTCCTGGATTGAACAGCAGATCCTTGAGGCAAATCCTATTCTAGAAGGTGAAAATAAATACAGTCCATGACAATGTAGCAAGATAGTTGTTGAGATAATGAACTTTCCATTAGTTTCTCTAGTCTATAGTCTAATATTTTCTTAAGTGTGAACACAGTGATACCTCTGTCTTATGAACTCCTATTTAAAGAACAAAACCATGCGTTACTGAGCAGTTTGGTGCAGAGTGAAGCTCTAGACTTGTATATAGTTGGTATGTTGTGAAAATCTCAGCTGGGCTGCCTCTGCAGTCAGATGCTGGGATAGTACGTACATATTGTCATGTGATGGACTGACTATAGATGGGGTTTGGATTGGTAGTTAGATTTATTTGATGCTTTAACAACTTGTGACTACACTTCACAAATCACCATCACACACAGAATGGTGTCCCCAGTCATGGTCTTCAGCATATTACGTTACATTATGTTACATTACATTGCATTCTCTGGATTCAGAGTTAGTCATAGTGACTGTCGGATGTGAAATATGTCATATAAATACACTACAATTGAAGTTTTCACATAAGAAAACCCAAGAAAACACAGTGGTTACACATGAGACTATTCAAAAATACATCCACATATATGAATCAATACTATCATCTTATGTTACCTGCACAACCTTTAAATGGATGAGTCATTTTTTAGACAATAGGTATTCATCAAAAGAGTAGAGTGCTGCTTGGTAGTGGCTTCCAAAGGACTAGTGTTCTCCGCTTCCATGTCCAGTTGCACCGTTCAGCTGCAGTTCTTGAGCTGAACTGGCTTCCAACTAACACACAATTGATTCCTTGTGTAGCCTCAGCATGTATTGCATGATATGAAGCTGTTGTCTAGTAACAGGTGTGTTTGCAGAGCCATTCCCTAACAGTGGCTGTATGTGCTAGTTTCACAATTCAGGCCTTCAGCAGACATGCCATAATACATACACACAAATACACACGCATGTTCACACATGCATATGTATTACATTCCATGGATCCAACGTTAGTCAGAAATATCTAATGTGGAATAAGTCATGTAAACACAAGACATATGTACCATACAACTGAAGCTTTCACACGATCATGGCAGCCTGTCAAATCTATATATATATATATATATACATATATTAATATGACACATTTACCCACATTTTGAATAATATTAAAACCTACAAGGTTCTGGCCTTGAGAAAGCTAAAATGTAACTTGCCTATGGCAGATATTTTTGAAACTGTCTTTACTGTTGCAAACATGCCTTCCTTGTTTTACTTCAGTTAGGACTAGATTTACAGTTGTGGGGACATGGGCAATCAAAATGCAGCGACTGCTGTCAGTAAAAACAAATTTAGGTTATGAGAGTTTTTTTGTTTTTATTTCCTATATTAATTAAAATTACAGACTAACTTTTTGTGATTTTAGAGAAGCAGATGCCTTAATAAAATCTGGATTCTATTTCTGTTTTGTGGAAACCCCTGGGCTGACCACCCTGGTTACTTCACTTTAAATCTAACCCTGATATCAGTATTAAATTAAGTCAGCAGTATAAGCACAATAGATCATTGAAGGTTGCAGTGCGAGGACCAGTTTTTATGGCCCACCCCTTACATACATACAAGTCAGCAGTGTGGGGTTGAGGGACTGGATATAGTAGCATATTTGTATTAATTGTAGAGACTGTCGCTTTACACACTTACTTCCATCTTTAATGCAACTTTACAATTACTCCTTAACTTAAAATAATATTAAAATTAGGATTAAAATTAATTTAAGGAGTAATTGTAAAATTGCATTAAGGATGGAAGTAGTTGTGTGAAGTAATGCATCAGTGCAACAGGATACTGAAATGCAATACTAGAGACTTTCAATAAATCCAGAATTCAGTCACAGGTTTGTTGGTTACATAGATCAGAGTCCTTCAAGAAACAAACTCATTTAGAATTATTCTATGCCATCAGAGTTTTGTCCATTCCAAAAATATGTCATTACTTAGTGATATCATTCCCATATTGTTCCTTGTTTTGCTTGTATAATTGATTTCTGATTTATAATTATGAAAAATACTTTTGAATTTAATTTTTTGATTGTGCATTTTAGTTTTATTCTTTTATTCATAAGAAATAAATGAAACTGGGGCAGTCATTTTGAATCATGTTGTATGTTATATCTTTTCTTAGGCTGTCTTCTCATTGTATAGAAATCTTTGCTCTTTGGAACTGTATTGGAGGTTTCACTGTGTACGCGGGGGTACCCAAAAGAAACCGAACTTATTTTTTTTAAANGAACTATTTACTTCCATGATAATTAATTGTCCATTATTATCCCTAGCCTTTGGAAATGCTAAAACTGTCCGAAATGATAATTCATCAAGATTTGGAAAGTACATAGACATTAACTTCAACAGTGAAGGGGCGATAGAAGGTGCTCAGATTGAACAGTACCTCCTCGAGAAGTCCCGCATTGTCTCACAGAACCATGGAGAACGTAACTACCATATTTTCTACAGCATGTTGGCAGGACTGAGCCAGGATGAAAAGAAATCCTTGGGCCTGGAAGATGCATCACAGTATATTTATCTTACAGGGGTGAGTTTATTGCTTGCACATGATACAGAATTTTCATACTGGAGTTCCTAAAACTGCTGATTAGAAGTATGTTCATCTGTTGATTATAATCAATAATTAATTAATCATTTTAATTTCATGCATCCTGTTGTGTTACAATATACAACCTCTTTATTAACCGTCACAACACAACAAATATCAAGGCCAGTGCCCAGCTATGGGTCTGCTACATGTTTCGGCTACCAATAGCTATCATCAAGCAAACACATGGTTAAACATATATACACCACTGAACTGCAGTACTGTTAAAGTGGATAGAATACTATTAATCATATAAAACACTTGACATAAAAAATACAGTTAATCAGATTATATAAAACAGAAGTTATATTGTAAAACAAGAATAAAATTGTAATTGATGTTTTATAACATTGAATCAGTCGTTCGTTTATGTAATTTCATATGTTGCCCTGGACAAATTGGGATATTCTATTTTTTTTTTTAATATATATATAAGATTGTATAGGATGTGATGTAGATGTTAATATTAATTGTTTAGTCGGTGCCTCATCTTACAAAGTATTGTCTGTACTGTAAGGAATGTAAACAATGACATAATTGTCAGTCTTCTGAGACTACTCAACTCGGAGACACCAAATACACTGATGTTTTCTTTGTAATTATATGCAATTAAAACTAGATAGTATTTTTGAAAGACTCTGTGTGCTTACACATGGCCTGTTGCACTTGAGGTGATTGCATTTCTTAATTAAGCAGTAGGCTGTGTTGACAGTACCACAGTTACTGGCATGGCCTTCACTGCCAGAAGGGTTGCAGTGTGTGAGTCCAGACTAAGCATGTCTTATTGAAAGTCAAGCTGCAGTAAAGTGGCAGTCACAGCACAGGACTTGACCTCCAGTATACTGGTAACTTACCCAGCAGACAATTTCTGTTGCTTGAAGAACTGTCAAGATAATGATATGTAGTACACAGTGTTTGATTATCTTGTTGCCAGGGAGAAAGTTTGATTTGTGATGGACGTGATGATGCTGCTGAGTTTGCTGATGTTAGATCTGCCATGAAAGTGCTCAACTTCTCTGATGAGGAAATACTGAATATTGTCAGATTACTTGCAGCCATTCTTCATCTGGGTAATGTGAAATATAATGGACTTGTTATTGGTAAGTTTATTTATGTTTGTAATTAACTAACTCATTGACTGCATTGACTACACAAGAAGTTATCTGCTTTTACGGAACCCAGAGGTATATTACCATATTCACAAGAGCCTGCCACTGGTTTCTGTCCTGACCTAGCTGAATCCATGTGACATTTTATCACATATTTCTTGAATATGAATTTTAATATTCACTCATCTGTGCACAGATTTTCTAAGAGGAGTCCTCACTTCTGGCTTCCGAACCAAAATGTTGCACATAGTTCCCATGTCAGCTGTATGTCTGATAAATGAACTGGCCATCTCATCTTTTGTTTGGTCATTCTAATAATATTTCTTTAAAGATTATAAATTATAATGCTTGCATTATGCAATTTTCAGTCTCCTGTGACTTTCTTCCTCTTTGGTCCAGATATTTTCCTCATTCATTCATTCATTCATTTATTTCATTTCCGTTAATCCAGGCTGGTACAACCGTTCGATACAGAGGAAGTGAAAGAACATGCAGTCATAAAAAGATTTTGTCAAAATTAAATATAAGATTAACAAGCAAATATAAATACTACAAGGTAACAATTTAAAAAATTATAAATATAGATAATATTTTGAATTAATAAACAGATAAAACAATTCAAATTATCTAACTTTGTACATAAAAAGTTATCCACTATATAAAATGAAATGAA
>NW_019734317.1:2347813-2373267 GCF_002891405.2 Cryptotermes secundus
ATGGACCCCTGAGGAATGCCCTGTTTGACCAGACCCCAGTCAGATTCACTTTTATCATTAGGTCCATTTCTAACTTTCACCTTCTGATACTGATATTGGAGATATGATTTTATTAACATATATACATTATCAGTTATACCAACACCCTGATCTCTGCCACTTTTAATTTGTGTTCTTAATGAAAGGGGCCAAGTTTTACACCCCTAAAAACGATGGGTAAACTTTATTATTTTATACATTTTAATACTGTATTTATATTTCTAGATGGCAGACAGGACAGAGATTCTGAACTGAGTGCTAGCAAGCATGCTGTGAATTTAATCTACTTTTAATTTTATGTATGAATATCATTTTTATCTATTATTTTCATTCACAAACATTTAAACTTCGGTACATTCTCAGATGGTTTACTATCTTTATTTTATGATTTTGCCCAGCCTTATTTGATGAGACATGATCATATTCTTATTTTTCTCTTATTTTGGTTTTTCCGTTTTTGCTCAGTAAATTTACACACCATAGATCAAAATCTGATAGGTCCCATTCAAATCTGATTCCTTATGGTTTTTTCAAACTTCGCTACTGGGGTGTTCAGCATCATAGTTGAAAAGAAGTGGCAAAAAGTGTGTTGTTTCAGACCATTCTGAATAGGAAGTGCATTGTAAAAATGTTTACCTTTATCAACTTTACTATAGGTTTCATTTAAACCTATTTTTATTAGTCTGACTAGTTTCATTCATGTATCAAATGAGAATGTTGTACAATAACTTATCCCTACATGAACTGTAGGCTTTCTTGAAGTCCATAAATAGCTCATGTTCTGTTCCATTGTAGCCCCATTTTTTATCCGTGTCTAACCAATGCAGAGTATGCAGTCAGTAATTGATTTATTTTGTCAAAATCCATGGTACTCCTGTGTTTCCTTTACTTATGGAGTTAACTTAGAGACAGGAATGTTGTATGAAATTTGTGTGTATTTGATAACAGTGATATTCTGTGTTAATTACTGAAGTCAATTATATGACCCTCTTTGTAAGTAGGTATAATTATAGACTCCTTGAAACTGATGTTATACTTCTTCCTTATTTCAAACAGACTTAGTGAATTTGTGGATCTCAGAATGTAATATTTTATGTCCTCCTTGAATCAGTTGTCAGAATCTGATTAGTACATTTCAATTTATACCCCATCTGCTTTTCAGTCACAAAACTCAGAGGTAATAGCTGACGTACTAATAGCTCAGCAGTTTATATTTCAGTCTACCAAACATTGTTGACTCCATGTTCATTCAGCAGTTGACAGAAGTAATTCTTCCATCCAGTCAAAATATTTTGTGAATCTGCAAGCAGATAACCATTTCACTTTCACTTTCACTTTAAATTCCATAGATCCTTTTCAGGTCCTGCTCTACTGTGTTAACTGCCTTATGTACAAGAAAGCCTGTCCATAAATAATGACTATCATTTCCCCACCACCAGAAAATAAAAACCAAGAATTATCTGCAGTACCGCTTTGTCCCATTTGATCTGTTCTGTTACCTAATCTTGTACTTTGTTAGTTATTTGCTACTGTATTTAGTGGACCTGATCTATAGAGACTTCTGGCTTTCCAAGTTCCAAATCTCATGTTAATTTTCCATTGTTCACATCGTTCCAGACAGTCTGTCCAAGTTTGAAGCAGTATATAACATTTCATGACATGCTGATGTTTTATGGTGAGTTGTTAGGTCCCCTGACAATCCTCAAGTTGAGGGCTCACCCCTTTTTGTCTGTCTACTTCTGCTTATTCTTTGTATTTCCTATTACACTCTATACACGGTGTTATTGGAAAGTTCCTGGACTGTTATTGTTGTAAGTGCCTTGGTGAAAGAAGATGAGAGGGGACACCAAGATCACACTTCTGCAAGCCTATCGCATTAGTCCACCACATGACACTGTGCTGCGAACATGCATCGTTTTTACACAAGTGCTTTTTTGACTTTGTTTCATTTTATCTGTGATGGATGGCAAAATCAAGCAATGTGTCTACATCATGTTTTGCGTGAAGCTTGGTAAATCCGCTACTGAAACCCTTGAAATGCTTCTTGAGGCTTCTGGAGAACATTCTTCAAGCTGGACAGCAGTGTTTAAATGGCATTCACGTTTCAAGGTTGGTCAAGTGTCAGTTGAAGATGGTGAACATTCAGGGTGACCAAGCACCACCAGAATGACAGAAAATGTTGAAAAAATTTGAGAACTCATCTTATGAATACCATTGCCAAACAATCTATGAGCTCGCAGACAACACTGGGATCAGTTATGAAGTTTTCCAGGAGAAAATTTGAACGTGCGTCACATTGCTGCAATGTTTGTTCCCCAACTCTTGACATATGATCAAAAGCAGCGGCACGTGAACTTGTGTCTTGAGCTGCGAGAGAAGGTTAAGGAGGACCCAACTTTTATCTCTAGAATCATAATGGGTGGTGAAAATTTGATTTACAGTTATGATCCAGAAACAAAGCAACAATCATTGCAGTGGAGAAACCCAAATCACCAAGCAAAAAATGTGCGGCATATTCAGAGTTTAACAAAGAGTGTGCTCATTTTTTTTTTTTTGGCGTGATGGGGATTGTTAACCGTGACTTTGTTCCTCCTAACATTACAGTCAACTCTGACTTTTACTTGTACTATGACATTTTGAGATGTTTGGGAGAAAATGTGCGATGAAAAAGACCGGGACTTTTGCACAACCACAACTGGCTCCTTCATCATGACAACATGCCTGCCCACACTTCACCGAAAACAACAGAGTTTGTGATTAAGAACAATATGTTTATCATTCCCCATCCTCCCTACTCACCGGACTTGGTCCCCTGTGATTTTGCTTTCTTTCCAAAATTGAAATGAAACTGAATGTACGGTGTTTTGAAACAGTGTCTGACATCCAACGGGAATTGTAAGTGGTACTCGACAGCATTAAGGAAAATGACTTCCACTGTGCTTTTGAAGCATGGAAAAAAATATGGAATTGCTATATATGTTCCCAAGGAGACTATTTTGAAGGAGATTGCAGCCAAAANCTAAGAACAACATGGTTATCATTCCCCATCCTCCCTACTCACCGGACTTAGTCCCCTGTGATTTTGCTTTCTTTCCAAAATTGAAATGAAACTGAATGTACGGTGTTTTGAAACAGTGTCTGACATCCAACGGGAATTGTAAGTGGTACTCGACAGCATTAAGGAAAATGACTTCCACTGTGCTTTTGAAGCATGGAAAAAAATATGGAATTGCTATATATGTTCCCAAGGAGACTATTTTGAAGGAGATTGCAGCCAAAATTGAGTAAGTTAAGCCCACGTTTCTTTTTTTTTTTTACCTAGTTTGGGAACTTTCCGATATCTGGAGGCCATCTCCTTTACCCACAACCTGATGTGCGATTGCATGTTAACAAGGGACCCATGTAACATGGAGTTAGATTTGTTATATTGTTGTGGCTGCATGTAGGGAAGGGCAGACTTTGTGACTTCCTGTGTGTCAAATGTAGATTTAATAGCCTGCCTTTTGCCTTCCAGCACCTCAAACAAAGATAAAATTTTGGGAATGCATTTGCTGATGCAATGTAAGAAGTGGTTGTTACATTCTTGGACCTAATATGACTGACTAATTCAGAAGTTTATGACAAACATAAGTAGGAAAGCACCAAACTGACAGTAACCTATGTTTGTATTCGTTTGGTAGCAAATATTGATGCTGCAGAAATTCCTGACCATTCACAAGTTCAGAAAGTTGCAGCTATTGTGGGGGTTTCCAAAGACCTACTTGTTGATGCCCTTACAAGAAAGACAATTTTTGCACATGGAGAGAAAGTGGTAAGTTGTTAAAAATTGAACATTCTTGGATCATAAGGAAGAATATACCCCATGAATTTTCTATTAAATATTTTTGCACTGCAGATATATAAAATTTAGAGAATATTTATTAACATTTACCTCTCCCCAGTTTATTAATTTTATGGCAGAATTGAATGAATGTTAACGTAGTAATTATAATGCATTCAAAAAATTATCACTGACTTTTGTTCTTAAATTCAAATCTGAGAACTTAAACAGTGTGTTTCTTTTTTACTTTGAGTATCTAACAATACAGAGACAACACTTTAAAGAAAGGATTATTGTGCATAATGCATTTATGTACTTTACTCATGCTATTAATTGTCCTTACTTCTACTGTGTTTTGCTGTATTGGACATGGCATATCTTTGACTTAGAATCAGTGGTTGTAAGCACATTAAACCATTACCTGTGGTCTCTGTCTTTGTTCTGTAGGTATCTAACCTATCTGTAGAACAAGCTGTTGAAGTTCGAGATGCATTTGTGAAGGGAATTTATGGTCAGCTCTTCATTATGATTGTAGAAAAAATCAATAGTACCATCTTCAAACCCAAAGCAAAAACAAAGAATTCGATTGGCGTTCTGGATATTTTTGGATTTGAAAATTTTGACACCAACAGGTTTGTGTATCCTTAGCACCTTTGATTTACAAACCTGTAATTGTGTAATATTGTCTTACTCATTAACAGTTGTCTTTAAAAGGCCACATTTATATATTGTCCTTAAGCAGGTGTAGGGTGTATGTTTAAGTTTATATGCATGTCCCTTTCTGTGCTTAATTACTTTTAAACCAATTGATGGAGTTTTAAGACACTTGATAGAACATCATAGTGAGATGTTTTATATAATGGAGGTACCAAGTTCTAAAATTAGCCAAGACACTTTCTGTCTTGACTGATGTTTTTTTTCATGATTTTTTCTCAGTCCCTCCATGATAGTATATTTAATTAAGCCACGACTGCTTCTTTCTGTATCCTTTCCAGATTCATTATTTGTTAGTCGTCCTACCATTCAGTGCTATATCGCCTGAACTACTGATAGTTTTATTAAATAAATAGTAAATAAAGACACAAAATTCATGAAGTTTGATATGAACATCATGCCGCTAGAGGCCACCACATCTCTATACTTTGCACTTCCTCCTGTCATCAGTAATATCAACATAGCAGTTGTGTGATCTTCCAGGATGGGAGCAAAATTAGCACCATTTAATACTGGGTCTGGAAATTGTTTGTGGATATTTGACTTTAAAAACTGTGCAACTTTCATTGAGGTGCTTTTGGAGTGTAAACCATCATTGCAGCCACACAGAAGTCTATTTTCAGTATGCCAGTTATAACTAAAGTATTAGAGCTAGGCATATGAAATTTTACATGGAGATACTCATAGATCAAACATACCTACAAATTCTATACTAAACTTTGTCTATCTTAACTATTACATGTCAAGAGTACAGAACTAATCAGATTTTGTACTTGTAGATATTTTGTATATAAATGTTTCATGAAATAGTACAGTAAAGTAAAGTAAAGGTATTCCTGTAACAGACCATGGAGGCCCATAGGGTTGTGAGATGTCTGGTTCCTACATTTTCCAGACAATTGTCTCATAGATGGTGGTAAGGTTGTCAGCCCTGTGCGCTGGCCACCCTTTACCCCCAAGAACATTCCAAGAATATTCCTGGTACTCATTTATGTTAGAGGCTGAGTCGACCTCAGGGCCGTAGTGTGGCTGGAAGGATTAGGTAAATTGAAAAAATCCAATGACCTCATTGGGATTCGATTCTGTGACCTTCCGGCTTGTAGCATAGTGCCTCGACCAACTACACTACCACATGAAATACTATAATTATTAATTTATAGTTTCTACTTTTCTCATCATACTCATCAAAGCATTTGAAGAAATGTTGACTGTAGAAGTTCGTATGAGAACTTCTGTTTTTGCTGTGGAAGTTCTCCAAAAGAAATCATTGTTACAGAGCTATACATTTGACAGATTTTTATCCATTTGTGATGTACAGCATGCTTTTCAGCATATTCATAATGGTGAAAAGGTTACTTATTTCCTTTACTTGCTTAGATTGTGGTTATGAGCATGTTCATATTTGAAATCAGAAGAGAGAATTCACCCCCCCCCAAAAAAAAAAAATGTATGGTATATTGTGACAGATGGTTATTTTTAAGTTAAATTAAATTAAACTGAGAATTTCGATGAATTAAGGCAGCACACTTCACCTCTATAATAAAGCTATGAATTTTAGTATTGGATTGCATTTTAATGATTTATTTGTTTGTTTATCATTATTTTCATAATCCAAAATTAATTAGTGCATGTAGCCTGGGAAGAAACTGCTTAATCATGTAAAGATATACGCTGTGACTAATAAAGGATTTTATCAGAAGCTAATGTTTCCCTAGTGAACGGAGAAGTTCATGGAGGTAGGCCTAGGCCCACTGGGGCTGTAGTGCTGGGGGGGGGGAATGTTTCCCTGACTGAATTTTTGTTTACTAGTTTTGCATGCCATAGAACTTTTTCTTTTATAAAATATTATCTTAAAAAATTAACAGTACCTTTCAGATATGTCATGTGTCTCTTTTAAATTTATAAGAATAAATTCTGAAATGTTGCTCTCTGAAATGAACGCTTTTTTCTTTATAATAGTTGAAGAATTATGTGAATGTTGGAAGGGATTTTGATCATTGAAGTTAAGAATTTAATTCAATTTGTGTTGAATTTATCCAAATCTGAACACATCTTTCATTTCAACTGTGATCTGCCACGTTATGACACCATGCAGTTTTGTGTGTAACCATCTGCATATGATGTCATATTCTAGAAAACCACAGTCTGAATAAGGATAGATTCAGATTTGGTTAAAATTCAGTATAGATCAAACTAAACTCCTAAATACTGACATCACTAGTAAATATCCCTTTTGATATTCACAAAGTTTTTCAATTAGAACAAATTTTATGTATTTCAGACAACCATATATCAGACATTTTTGAATGACATTGTTATTTTTTTTAAGATCAAAGTAGTGATATTTTATTTATTAGTTATTTGTATTGGTTTAAATTTGTTAAGAAGTGGAACATTATGTTTACTGTTTAATTGACTGAAAGTTAATAAATGAATAGTTAGTTATGTAATGAGTACTTTTCATACAGATCACAATATTAATTGAAAGTGAATTATATAAACTAGTTTATTTTAGCCATGTACTTGATTACAAAGTATACTTCTGTCCTTACCAGTTTTGAGCAGTTGTGCATCAACTTTGCCAATGAGAACTTGCAGCAGTTCTTTGTTCAGCATATTTTCAAGCTGGAACAGGATGAATACACACGTGAGGGCATCAGCTGGCAACACATGTCATTTGTTGACAATCAAGATATTTTGGACCTCATTGGGATAAAGCCCATCAATATTATGTCTTTAATTGATGAGGAATCAAGATTTCCAAAGGTATGAAAATCTCTTTTTGCTTCACTCTGCTTCTCTGTATAATATTCTTCTTCTGTTGTTCTAAAACTCTGTGTAAATGTATTCTGGAAAGGAAGGAGTTTTTTTTTATTTAATTCCAATAATTATACAATCTATCCATTATGTGTGGATAATAAGTACATTTTGTGGTTTACATATAGAAAAGGAAAGAGAATACTTGACATGGTGAGCATGTTCCAATGAACATGCTCAATACTTATTTTAACTGCTTAGTAATATGCAGTTAAGTGTTGTAGGAAGGAGTAATTTTATAAGTTTTATAGGTGAAGTTATTTGCTGAAGTTTTATCCTTCTTTGGGATCAGTAATGTCAAAGAGACAGATCTAGGTGTTTTTTTTTTTCTTTTTTTATTTCATTTATTTATTGCATTCAAAGATCGATCATTGGTACAAGACCACAAGATATAGAACTTGTCACAGAATATACGTGTATCATAAGTAACAGCAAAACGACATACATTTCATTATATATATATGCAACAAGCCATCATAAAATAAATATTGTCAGTTATATATACAATATCTGTAATTAAAATAAATCAACAAGAACATAAAACCAATTACAGAATTATATAATAAAACAATGTACCAATTAAAAATCTCTATCTATGGTTTAAAACAATCTGTTTGTACTTGTTGCTGCTAAAACTCTCTTACTTCTTGCTTCAGTCAACAACTTTGCAACAAGTACGTTGTTTTCATGAGTTCCACACTCCTACTTCTCAGTCATGATTATCCAATCATATCCCTAAGTATTTGCTCTGTAGACAATTACACAGATGATGTAAACAACGTTCCTTTTATGGAACAGCAACAATAAAATATAAAAATCAAAATCTTTATTTCCAACAATGATATTTCCCTATGGTGTTCTCCCTTGTCACGATGATATAAGGCTTCCTAAGGTTGTACACAAAATAACATTCAAGAAAAAATTGACATTCTAGCCCAAGTGAATGCTAATAAGGAAACATGTATCAGCTGCCAGATAAGGAATGCAGTGTCAACATTGAACACCATTGTTAGAAAGAGGAAAAACATCAAAAAGTGTTCCAAACAATGTGGCAGGTTCTCTGATCATAGGAAGAACCTGACAGTTGCCATTTCAAGACCTGTAGAGTTTGATGGCTGCATAGTTTAACCAACCTCAAGGCAGCAGTGCAGTAATCAGTGGCACATTGATGAGAGAAAAGACTCTACACATTGCTGCAAGGTTGGAAATTTAAGACTGTAAAGCTTCTAGTGGCTGGATTATCAGTTTCCAGTAGTGGCACAGTGGTATGTACAAAACTGTATTGGGATCATGCAGAAGTGTAGACTCTTCAGTAGTTGGAGAATGGAGAAGGGAACAGTTTGTCAAAATTATCAATGCTTACAAACCTCAGAACATTTTTAATGCTGATGACACTGGGCTGTACTTCAGGCTTCTACCTAACAAGATACTTAATTTGAAATGGAATCCTTTCAATGGTGGGAAGATTCCCAAGGACTGGATAATGATTCTGTTAGCCTACAATGATGATGGGACCACCAGACTCCCATCATTAATTATTGGGAAGAGTGAAACCCCTTGTTGCTTTTAGATTATCAAAAATTTTGTCACAAAATATATAACCAACAGATAGGCATGGTTACAGAGCCCATCTTTGTTTACTATGTAGGGCCTTATATGTCACAATGAGTTTCAAAACAGAAAGATTTTACTTTTCATTGGTCAGTGTATTGCTCATCTCCAAGGGACAAGTTATCTGAAGAACGTGAAAATATGTTTTTCCCCCAGACTGCACCAGCATTCTTCAATCACTTGACCAGAATATGATGAGGTCATTCAAATATTATTACCACAAGCAGCTTGCAATGAAAACTAGTTCTGTGATTGATCACAGATTGTTTCATGATGCAACAACACTCATGAAGGTAAATGTTTTGGAAGCACAACATTTCATTATGGGATCGTGGGGCTGTGTCACACATAAACAATGAACTGTTTTCAGAAATTAGATTCAGTTTAAATCAAACCAGTGATGGTGACCATGCAACAGAACTGAACATAACCAAAGCTGACTGGGGATCAGTTGAAAGCAGGTGTATCATTTCAAGATTATGTATCCTGTGATAATGATGTTGTAATGTGTGAGGTACAGACCATAGAAAAATAATGGCTGAAAAGTGTACATGTGATGTGTCTGAGGCAGAGGAAGGGAAGGAGGAAGATGGTGGAAAAAAAATAAGCCTTGAGAAATATTTTTGTCAACACTGGAGGCCACTGACATTGAGAAAATACCTCATGAAGATCGATGTAGATGATAACACAATGGCTGCATGGTGCAGCAAAAAGCAAAGCAGCAACAGCTTACTTTAATGGAATGTGGAAGCAGTGAACTGCATTACATTTCTGATACAATACATTGAACCAGATTACATTCTGAATGTACAAATAATACAATATTAATTTAGTGTATCTAATTTCAATAGTTAACTAAATTTTCATTTCCTTGTTTCTGTATTCATTTAAAATGGTCGCTTCAGAAACATAAAATCAATGTTTCCCCATATAAGGTCAAGTGCCAGACTGTTGTGAACACAGGTTTCTTAAAATGTAGGGAATTTCATGATCAACTGGGTGACTGTCAGCTTCTATAGAAGGACTATAGTGCATAGAGTTAGTTACATATGTAAGTCTGACCAACTGGTAATCCTTTTTGTAGAGATACATCAAAGCATGATTTTTTAATTTTTAGACTTGTTCCTTGTGAGCCTGTTGAAAGTTCTTCATGAAAGCCTAGCATTGTGTTCTGTCCTGAAGCAGTTCACATCATCACAATGAATTTCTTGTAAGATGTTGTATATACTTGATGTTCTTCTTGGTAGCATATGGTTTTCAGTATATCTATGCTACTTGCATTTCAGGGTACTGATGAAACCATGTTAGCTAAGGTTCACAAGACACATGAAGGCAATAAGAACTACTTGAAACCTAAGTCTGACAAAATACCAGCTTTTGGGTTGAGTCACTTTGCTGGAGCAGTGTTCTATGATGTAAAAGGTAAATATTGTGTTGATGATAGTGATACAGTGCTCCAAAAAACAGGAATATAGAATAAAGATAAAACTGCTCCTATGCCTGAGCACCATGGCATCGAGAGGTATTGGGGTATGGAGGTAAATATCCACACTTTATAGAACTGAGCATCGTCTGGAAGTGAATGGTCTGCTATATGCTTCAGCTTTTTTGTCCTTGGGGAAGAAGACCTCTGTACCCATTGAATAGGAGGCTGAGTGGGACCTAGAACCAATCTGGGCATAGTTGTGGAAAGAAATCCCATGCCTATCTTAGGATTGAGCCCAAGCAGTCCAACCTATCAGTTTACTGGCCACAACTGCTTCTTTCCAGATCCTTCCCAATTCATTATTTGCACAGTCCTCCAACAGTCTGATGCTTCTTAATCTAAGTGGTTGAAAGTTCACTGGTGAATATGTGAAGAATGATTAACTTATATCCATAAGAAGGTTTGTGTGATTTTAAAATAATTGTATGTACAAAATGTCTGGCATAATTTTTTCTTTGCCATTTCAGTACTGAAACTGAACAATTGAAAATTGTCCTTGTACATGCCAGGGTTATTATGCAGATTTTCTGTTAATTCTGTGAAAGAATGTAAGGAGAAGGTAAATTTATCCCTGTAACAGGCCATGGAGACTCATAGGGTTGTGAGGTATCAAGGCTGCCACATTTTCTAGACAGTCAGCTCACAGATGGCTGTGAGGTTGTCAGCCATAAGTACTGCCCGCTCTTTACCCCCAGGAAGATTTCTGGTACTCATTTATGTAAAGAGGGTGAGTTGACCTCAGGACCATAGTGTGCCTAGAAGGGTTAGGTCAATTGAAAAATCCAATGACCTTGCTGGGAATTGAACCCATGATCTTCCGACTTGTAGCATAGTGCCTCAACCAACTATGCTACTGCATGCCCCTGTGAAGGAATGTACAATATCATTTTAGAAATGTACATATAATTTCATTACTTCTTGAATGCAACATTCAAAATACATTGACTACTTGACTGCACATAAGCATTGCCATATACTGTGTGATTAGTTGGTATAAATATGTATTAAGAACAAGGTACATGGTAGTGTAGTTGGTTGAGGCACTGTGCTACAAACAGGAAGGTCGTGGGTTCAATTCCTGATGAGATCATTGGATTTTTTTTTCAGTTTACCTAATCTTTCCAACTGCACTGTGGCCCTGTAGTCAACTCAGCCTCTAACAGAAACGAGTACCAGGAATCTTCATAGGGGTTAAAGGATGGTTGGCACATAAGACTGACAGCCTTACCGCCATCTGTGACCCAAATATATAGAAGGTGTGGGAGCCTCAACCTCTCACAACACTATGGGCCTTCACAGGGGATAACTTTACCTTTTTTACCTTTTTATATATCAAAAGCAACTTAAAGAAATTAAATGTACACATTATTCTTATTTGTATATTTGACATAGTACAAAATTACATCTTATGATAGGCTTCCTGGAAAAGAACCGAGACTCATTCAGCACAGACTTGAAACAGTTGGTGCACATTGCTAGCAACAAGTTCCTGAAGAATCTGTTTATTGAGGAATTGTCATTCAACCAGCACGACACAAAGAAGCGGACCATGACCCTGTCTGCACAGTTCAGGAAATCACTTGATGTGCTTATGAAGACACTAAGCAGTTGCCATCCATTCTTTGTGCGGTGTATAAAACCTAACACTCTTAAGAAACCGAAGGTATGTTTCTTTATACAATACATTAAATATAATTATTAAAATGCGTAAAATGAAATAATCCTGGAAGCAAAGGAAAGAGAGAGGGGTATGAAGGCAATGTAGGTGATGCTCCAGGCATTTTTAGCCTTGGTGGTAGATGAAGATGAGTGGTCATTTTCACGTTCCAGCCCCCTTAATGCCTGGGAATAAGTGTCTGGGAGGGCATCACATCTACACTAAGATATGATGATTAAGAAAGGGATTATGCCAGCGCCAGGAATGAAATCTCAAGCGGCCTGTACCCAGTCACTAGCCCAGCAGCTGTTGCTTAACTGTGACTGTTATTCTGGACATTGTCCATTCTGAGTTTCTTCAAAACACAGTATTTTTGAAACTGTATCTGTTTCCATTGTCAGGTATAAGAGGAAAGGTTCCTGCTCTATAGGGCCCATTAGAAGGATCTATTCTCAGTCACCTGACAGTGATTGAGACTGGTTCTTTCTAACTTGCCCAGTAAAGTAGGGGATTTTTCTCTTATGCTGATGATATAAATAGAGCCAGTTTCTGAAATGTTGTGTTTTGAGAAAACAAAAAACATTGGAAAATATCTGAAATAATTATAATTGTTATTTTTTTACACACCATTATCCATGTTTAGCTGAAGTAGTTGCTTGATTTCCTATATAGCATTGATGTTTACATCTTAACACTTTGCGGACCGCGCACCCTTTAAACGGTTTTTCGCTTTTAAACATGGCGGACCGTTCGCGTGTTAACAGGCTTTTAGAACACGATAAGTTGCAACACACTATACATCACCTGGCGCCACCTACATTGCACGAAACCACCTGCAGATGCATGATAAGACTCTGGAATGTTTAGTTAGCAGTCGGTAACTTGACCTCGCTGTTTACTTAACCGACTATAAAGGAAAATGCTTTGCCTTCTTCAAGCTGTGTGTATCAGCCAGTAGCTAGTGGGGAGAATGGATCAAGGACAAATTCTCCTCCGATGACCTAGCTGACCTGCCCTGTGAGACGCATAGTAATGGACTAATTTTCATTCAGACAGTGACAGTGACAGAGGACAACAAAGAATTGTGGCCACAGACAGTAAAAGTGACAGTAGCTCCGACGATAATGCGGGTAATAACATTGCGGGGGGACAGCAAAAAATCTAAAAAAAATCTAAACCCTGATTCAAAATTGAAATACAAAGTATTTCTGATGAATGTGGCAAAAGCCTGGGCTACAGTCCGAATGGTGGTGGCAGAACCAGGGTCACACAAAGACTTAGTACGACCGGGCCCATCAACTCCCACCCCACGAAGGCCTCATATGGACCCCCCAGGGCGACTCTTGAGTGATATGCGGAAAAGTACCCTCGTGAAAATTAGGAGATTTTATATTAATTTTTAAAGTGAACAGTGCACAAGTTAGGGTAGTATGTTTAAAAATGCCGGTCCCCAGGGTGATTTAAATATTTAAATCACCAGTCCGCGAAGTGTTAAATATATAGCATGTATCTTTGTGTTAAGGTGTTTGATCGAAGCCTGTGCTGCAGACAGCTCCGCTACTCTGGTATGATGGAAACCACCAAAATTAGAAGAGCTGGTTATCCAATCCGTCACTCATTCCGAGAGTTTGTTGAGAGATACAGAGTCCTTTTGCCAGGAACTCCTCATGCACATAAGGTGAATTTATGTGAAAATTCTCAGTGTTATTAAATATCTGTGTATTTTAATTTATTGATGAGTATTAGTATATTTATCTGTGTTTAACATGTCCTGTTTCCTGAATATCGGCAGTCTTACATGGTCTCCTGCCAGCACATACCCATAACATTTTAGATGCTCTGATCTTAAAAAAAACTTATTATATATTGTGTGGTTTATGCATAATTTGTACATAAATCATTTTATGGCTAATGCTGTCTTTTGCTTCTCAGTCTCACTTTCATGTAGTCTGTTTTCCATCACTTTATTCTCATAACTTCCATTGCTTGTTGTACACTCGTTACCCACGCATTCTCAAGTCTGGCAGGTTTCTGCCTTTCTGGAGAAATCAAGTTCTCTATTCTGTTTGGCAGTTTTCTGAAGGCAGTTGTGAAAAGATATTTGTACTGTATTAACATTAATATTTGAACATTATTATAATCTGTGGAGTATCAGTATTCCTAATACTCATATGTTGCAATTTATGTATTGTAATACCTCAACAGCAAAATTCTAGTTGAAGGATGCTCAGTCTAGTTTCTTGTCCAAGAGAGAGCTATGTATTGTAATGTGTCTGGGAGCTGGAAAAGTAGTTAACAATGCATTTCCATGACAGCTATAAGGAGGAACATAAGGCACATAAGATCATGCCTGTTAAAACAGAAAAAGATGGTTTGGAACACTGACTGGACCAAAGACCTAAGGTTGGTGTTGGTGGTGGTTGCTGCTGCTTTGTGCTGGTTTCTTGCATGGATTACTTTTCAACCCTGATATTGGAGACAGTGTGTTCTCCTGAAATATATGTTGCCTTTCATGGAACTGCAGGGCCTTATATCCCAGAAGATACAAGTTTGCACACCCACCACTAATATAACCTCAGATCCTACACAGAAATTCTTGTTCTCACTTGAGAGTTTGTTTGTAATTATGTATAATTCTGTTCTGACTGGAACTGTTTCATAATTTTAGACTGCTGTTCAGAATGTTAAGTGTAAGAATTTAAGATTATAACATTTTGACAGAATATGGAAAATTATGATCTTGAACTGTTAATTTACAGACTGACTGTAAAGCTGCATCAAGTAAAATCTGTCATCTAGTGCTGGGGAACCAAGACTATCAGCTGGGACATAACAAAGTATTCCTGAAGGATGCTCATGATACATTTCTGGAGCAGGAGAGGGAGAGAGTTCTTACAAAGAGCATTTTGGTGCTCCAGAGGAGTGTCCGGACATGGGTATATCGGAAGAGGTACATTCCTGATCATATTTTTATTTTATCTAATGACTAGCAAAATATCCATTCTTTGCCAGAATGTGGTTGCTTTTCTTGCCAGTATCACAATATATAGTAACTAAAACGTTGAGGAAGGAATGATACTCAGCTAATGTATTCATTGGGAATTCAGGTTTGGGCATTATTGTGTTAGGTTTCACTGTTAACTTGCAAGACAATTAAATAAATACTTACCTATTCTTGGCATTGGAACTGCACTGTATAATCTGTTATTACACACCCTCGTGCAACACTACAGCCATCAGATCAATCACTCGGTACTTTTAATCTGTACCGCATGGATCCTACTGGTGAATGCATTGTTGTCACCATTCCATTGTCACTGACCCAGTGCCTTTCTTACAGATGATGTAATGGGAAAATAGCCTGACTTGGACTTTGAACCCCTTCAGGTAGCAGCAAAATTAACTATCTTTGTCAGGTTGTCTCTCCTTTACCAATGTTCTTCCTTACACGCTGCTTGGGACAGATGGTGGGATCCACTGTTGTCACACCCATTGTTATGACTCCATTGTTGTTGCAACTCCACTGTTATCGCAGTGGTTAAGCATTGTTACATATAACTTTTACCCTATGTAAAGGTCCAATTGAACATTGTTGATTTTCTTAAGAACTATTCATCATATTAATAATTATTGCATTATAATATTTTATCTCATTAAGGTTCAGTAGTTTTCAGAACTGGTTTTGATTCTAATATTGTTTAGGATATGGGGGTAAGCTGCATACAGATATTGAAAATATGTTGGCTGGGAAACATAGTACGTAGTTCGTACCAAAAGTCATGAGCAACTTTTTTTGCATGCAGCCTGGGAACAGCAGACGAAAGAGAGTACGGTGGTAGGTGGAACCAGCTGTTGTGTTAACCTTGAGTATCTTGTGACGTCAATAGCTTGCATCACGTGACCAGTATCACTCCTAACAAAATGGCCGACAACAGGATGTTGTTTCGCCAGTGTGCTGTCATCGAATTTCTTGTGAAAGGGGAAATCCCTGCTGCAGAAATTCACCAGAGACTTCAGCGTGCTTATGGAAGTGTGTGCATGGGTGCGAGCAGTGTTCAAAGATGGGTGAAACATTTTAAAGATGGGAACACCAGCATCGAAGATGAGCCTTGGAGCTGTTGTCCTCGAACAGCCTCAACTGAACTCAACAAGGAAAGAGTGGATGAGATCATTCAAGATGACAGGCGTGTGACTGTGGACACAATAGCCCAAAAACTTGGAATAGGGCACAGTGCAGTACAGGAGATGATTGAAAGCTTGGGCTATAGGAAAGTTTGTGCTTGCTGGATCCCATGGTTATTGACCGAAGACCACAAAGGTCAGCAGAAAGCCATCACCTCAGAACTGCTGTCATCCTGCATGACAACGCTCGCCCCCACCCTGCTCGCCTCACATTGGAAGCAATTGCAAAGATGGGGTGGGAAGTTCTTCCACACCCCTCCTATAGCCCTGATCTGGCACCCTGTGACTACCATCTTTTCGGATTTGTGAAGGCTCAGCTGAGTGGACAACGTTTTGAGACAAGGAAGGCAATTCAGAAAGCAGTGCGTCAGTGTCTTTGGGTGGCTGGAACGGAATTTTACAGAAAAGGAATTTTCAAACTCCCAGAACGCTGGGAGAAATGTGTACAAAGAAGTGGCGATTATGTGGAAAAATAAATAAAGGTTTGTAGATTGAGGTGGTGTATTTGGTTTGTCAATAATAAAGCATATTACTTTACAAAAATTGTTGCTCTTGACTTTCAGTATGACCCTTGTAGAACTTTCATGGTGTTGGTGGGGAACCTATTGTATGAAAATATACCATTTTGCACTAATAATCTCATCATATTTCATTTACCATATGTCTTCTGTGGTTTCACCCAGTGAACTGTTTGAACATAGAAAATATAAAATTGTATATGTTTGTATAGATTCTTGCGACTTCGTTCAGCTGCATTGTCACTGCAGAAATACTGGCGTGGTCGTGGTCCTCGTTTGCAATACCAGAAGATGAGGCAAGGCTACCTTCGACTCCAGGCTCTGCTTCGTTCAAGGAACCTCAAGCACAGCTTCAGTAATATCCGTTCTCATATTTTGAAGTTCCAGGTGGGTTACTGAGAACACAAAATCATTGGCTTAGTCAGACACATCAAGTAATTAATAATTAGAAAAGTTATTACAGGAATGTTTTATATATAATAAAATCTCTGTTTGTGGTGGATCAGATTTTGGACTCTGCCTGTGAGTATATATGAAACAGAAATAAGTCATGCACAGTATTATTGTTATTGTAGCATGTGTGTGTGTGAATAAATGTGCTTATATATAGACACATATTTCGGCACAATCTTTATAGAGCGCATCTTGTTGCATATTTGCAAACTAGTCTATTAGGCTTGTTCCGTCTAACACCACTCAAAGAATGTATACAATTCAATTTATTTTATTAATATCACAACATGTTTTGACCATTTTTGGTCATCATCAGGTGAATACAACTGTTTAACAAATGCTCTTTTGAATTGCAAACCATCTTACTTCTTATAAGGGCCCATATTTACAATGATTTCTGGTGGATGACAGTATTGGCATTTGTTAGTATTAAATATTAATTTATTAAAATTGTAAAATATTAAAAATTTTGAAATATGGTATATAGATAGAGGAATTGAATAATTCTGGAGTGAATCTTTGCTAGATCATATCTGGCTCAAACAAAGTTGCAATTCTATATTCGCGGTTCCACAGCTGTACTGGTTTTTATTTTTGAGGTCTCTGTCCAGCAATGAGACTGTATGCCACAGTACTGTAGGATGAATGTATTATATTGAATGCAATCCATGCTGTGGAGTATGATGAAGTGTCAGATTTTCAACTTAAAGTATGATGAGTGATTAGGGCATATATAAAGAGAAGAAAATGAATAAGTTAAATTTAGAACTGTTCATACAGAAATTATGTATGATGTAACCTTTTAGTAGAAATGTAATTTGAAATATTTTACAGTGTGCTGTGTATTTAATGAAGAACCAGGAAGAAGTAATTTATGTCTTTCAGTAGTATAATATTTAGTTCTATCAGTGATAGAATTTATGACTAGGCAGTGCAGTATCAGCTTAATAATTTGTAAACTTAAATGTTATTAAGACGAGCAAATCGTAAGATGAAATGGTTGGGACATATAGGATGCACAAGAGGAATGAGAAATTGTATAAAATTTTGGTTAGAAAAAACATGAAGGGAAGAGACTACTTGAGAGATCCAGCTGGAAGGATAACTTTAAAATAGATCTTGGAGAAATAGGGTGTGAGGATGCATAGTGTATTCATCTGGCATAAGTTAAGGACCAGTGGTAGCAAGCCCTTGTAAACATAGTGATGAAACCTTAGGTTCCATAAAAGTCAGGGATTTCTCTACTAGCTGAGCAACTGTTAGGTCCCCAAGAAGGATCCTGCTTCATGGAGTATCTATTACTCTAATACCAATAAGTAAAGCAAATTTGCAGAGAATGCTTTTGGTAAATATACTGTATATAACTTCAGATTGGCATACAACTTGTCCTTAATTGTTTGAAATTTTCATTAAAGGAATTTCAGGATTTTCCAGACTAACATCAATTTTGTGTAAAATGTCCCCAGGTCATCAGTTTATCTGGGAACAGATATCTTGCAAGAGACATGGAATATTAAAGTTAAATTTAAGATGTTTATAATAGAACAACATGTTTTAGCAGTTATTGATATATTGAGCAATTACTGTCCCACTGTCCTTAGCCACTTAGTGATCCCCAGACCAATTCTTTGTTTTCTCATTACTTTACAGCAGCACTGCTGGTCACAGTACTGCGTTCACTTCTGCTTTGCTGAGCTGCACTGCGCTGAACTGTCTACTGAAAAACTTAGCAGCTCGCTAACAAACTCATTCACTTACTGACTTTCTCACACTCTCACTGACTGTAACAACACTGAACTGAACACTGTAAACTCAGTACTCCACTCTTCTTCACAACCCAACTGCACTGCACAAACATACCCACTTCTGCCTTTTATATAGACACATCACTTATGGTGAAAGCGCTATATCATAGGAAATGACCTTGGACTTCATGCTGGATGGCTTTCTGAACATTCCAGAAGGGTGTAGGTGGTCTTGAAAGTTGAATCGAACAGGAGATGTACACAGACCAGACAGTGCAATCCCATCACTCTCCATCCCTGCAGCAATGTTAGTGTAAAATATACAACTTCTTATTTAAGAATTATTGTAAGTACTCAGAATATTAATTTACATATTTTATTTTAGGCATACTGTCGTGGTTACCTGGTGCGTCAGACACTGAAGGAGAAATCCCAGGTAAGCCTCATTTTGACAGATCTTAAATATGTAATTCTCCAACATTATATATGCATAGAAATTTTAAATGTTTAGGCAATAAAATAATGACAAATGGAAGAGTAAAAGAATAAATTGCAGGAAGAATAAAGACTGTAGGAAAAGTTTACCACATAGTTAAGGATATGCAAATCCAAAGAAAGTTTTGGGCATGAAACTGAAAGGAAGGTGTCCGATAAGAAAGCTGATCATGTTGTGAACAGTCAGAAAAAATGTCGCACAGGAAGAAGGAAGAACTTGGGATGAAAGACGGGAGGAAGAGCTTTGAGAAGAGAGATAGAAGAGGTTTTGTTGATAGGTGACTTGCATAAAAGTAGAAACATTGAAAGAAGTAGAGTAAGAGGAAATTTTGTTACATATGTATACTGGAACTTAAACATGAAATTATCTATGTTGTCCATACTGGAGACATAGATATGTTTAAAAGATTCCTGGTATCATCAGTGAATGAAAAGACTAAAACTGTTGTTTTGCAGTTTTCCCACCTTGAGTGATGGCTTGTGAAAATAGTGTTTTATGAAAAGGACAGTTTTGTGTGTTTTTTGAAAAACTAAAACTTTTTTACTTCAGTCTGATATAACCTTTAACGTCCAAAGTGCCCTGATCGGGCCAGTGATGAGTATGGTCATCATGGCCAAAGTACCCTGATTTGGTCAGTCGGGCATTTAAACTCCGCTAGTGGAAGTGGCGCACACGCCACTAGTAGAAGCACATGCACAGTCCTAAATATATATTTCTAAATGTAGTAATTTCTAGGCAGACTTGAGTAAAACCCCAATAGAGGAATTAAAATGATACCTAAGTGAATGACAACAAAAATAGTATACATATAAGTTATGCCCAAACTCATCCACGAGCCAGCACTTTTATTGCAGATTCTGTAGATTAATGTGTTAAAAATATATAGTAAAATTTAATGTACATACCTTTTTTGTTGTTATCTGCTTGATGTATATATAAGCTGAAATGAAACTGCAGAATTTTATTTCACTATAAATGCACAGAAAATAGATCTGTATTGAAAATAATATAACTCTTTGTATAAAAATTTGTGACACTATGTTCTTTGCTGATACAAACAAAGTTAATTCCATCCATTCATCATAAAAATTGTATTATATACAGCATTTTTAAACACAATGTTTAAAATTGTTTAAGTGCCCTAACAGGAATGGACATTTAAACGCAGAACAGCAATGGGCATTTAAACAAACTCCAGCCAGCTCAAGCTTACCACCATTTTAAAAGTTTGACGTTTAAAGGTTAAGCATGAGGTGCAGGTTTCACTATGTTGAAGATAATATATCATATGGTACAAGGCCATGCCATTGCTCAGGCAGTTAGTTGCCAGTTTCCCACTATGGCAGCCTTGGTTTTATCCCAGGTCAGGTCATGTGGGATTTGTGGTGGACAAAGTGGCACTGGTGCAGCTCTTCTCTGAGTACTTAACTTTCCTCTGTCAATTCTCATTCCACCTATCAATTAACAAACCTACGAGTATTATAGACACTGTACAGTTTAGATACTGACAACATCATTAAATAACAAACTTAAACATATGGCACAAATTTTGTAAAGGGAAATATGAACATTTTACATTATCTTTAGACTCTGAGGGTATGAGACCAAATGTAGCAACCACCAGAACATAGAGGAACTCTACAAAAAAACACAAATCTTGTTTCTGTCTTGATGCTCTTTGTAAGACTCATTCTGCAAAATCTTGCATGGTATTTATTATTTATGTAACCAGAATTTGAATGAATTTGTGGTTTCTTATCATCTTGTCTAATTGAACTTTTGCAGATGAGAAATTACATCATGATGAGCCCAGATTAATGTGTCTCTGAGGCCAATTCTATCCCCCTCTCTCCTATCTTACCTCTCCCTTCCTCCCTCCCTCACTCCCTCACCCCACCATGCCATGAGTATATTTGTTATAATCAAAGATTTACTATGTGTTTACCTTTGTTGTGTCTGCTCCTTTGCTTGGGGCATCTGCAGTTTCTGCTGTTTGGAAAGTCAGCGTATTTATCAGCTGCTCAGAATTTGGGTGGAAGCATGTTTTTATATTCTTCAGTGGTTTGAATAGATGATTCCACTCACTATGGTGTCCTTGTCAAAGAGGGATTCTGTAATATTTAAACATTACTGTTGTAATTATCCTGGTCAAAATGGTAGCATAATTATTATGGACTACCCCTCTTAACTTCTTATATTGATAAATTGTGCTTGGTTTTGGCAGCTGTGCTGTTGTACATGCAGATTAGATTAGTTAACAATTTACTGCTTAAGTTCAGGGCTGTAATGTGTTCCATGTACCCCATTGGGTTGTGACTGTTTTGGGATGTTATTTCAGTGCAGTATTAGCAATAAGGATTGAAATGGTGGGGTACTCAGTGGTTGATTTGGATATAAAATTGATATCAGAATCATTGTCATCTCAAATTTTGCAATTTCCTCTTTCTGCTAAAGTACTTTCGCAGACATAACTGTACTTCAGTGAAACCTGTGAACACAAGTAAAGGCAGTACTATGCTCCAGAGATTAGCTGTAACCTCATGAACTACTGTAGCTTAAATCTGGCCAGCTTCATTACTACCTTGTGTTTTACACAAAAGTTTGATGTGAATACAGGCATAGAGAAAGAAGAAGGATAAAATAAAAAAATATACCAAGCAAAGAAATGTCTCTGATTGTTGAAGGCAGTTTCAAGAAAATCAACATTTCACATTTTAGTCCCAAGTGCATGATCTCAGGATTTCATCTATGCAGTTTTATGTAAGGAGATAGTTGGCATAAATTTCTGGAATTTAATTAAAATCTTTTGAGCCATTATTAAGAACATCATCACTGTGTGTTTAGAGGCCCATGTGAAGTGCCCTCATTTTTGGAGATGGAATGTTAACCTCATGCTGACCTGTGATAGGAGCACTCTTGAATGCCAAATATGAATAAAATTCATCAAACCATTCAGGTACTAGTGAGGCATTCATGCATGCATTCCCCCCCCCCATGCACACACACACACACACACACACACACACGTGCGCGCGCGTGCATGCCTGGACAGTGTACCAAAGTTCAATTTTTCAAAACATGTAAATCCATCAAAATATCGAGGTCAGTTTTATTCATCATCAAAATACTTTCTGTTGTCTGAAAAGTAATGGGACAACATATCTTTAAAAAAGTTTCAGAAAAATAATTTATTACGAAAGTAATTCAAAATGGTTCCAGTGGGACTCTGCACACTTGTTACACATCTCTTCATCATTGAAAATGTCTGCAAAATCCTTCAAAGTTAACTCCTTGAGATGGATGGTCACATTTTTGGTATGAAATTGTTTCCCTTTCATATTAATTTGGAACTTCAGAGAGAAGGAAAGGTCAGCCGNCTTGTTTGTGTTCTACAACTGTTAATGTACTACAATTATATGTGGCCTTTTTAAATGTCTTGGATATTTAATTTTTAACAATTTATCATTTTAAATGTACTTTTTATTGACATGTTCTATATCTCAAGGCAGCACTGCCAATTGTAGATCTCTGGAACGAAATAAATATGTATGTATGTATGTATGTATGTATGTATTCAATTCTTTGCAACAATTATTATGTCACTTTTAAATAAAATTTGCCATTTATGGTTCTTCCTTCTGGAACAAATTCCTTATGAATAATTCCACTTGAATTGAGTCTCATTACATTTTGGATGCACTGTGTATGCTACATATGTCTGAAAACAAAAGATACCAGGTACCTAATATTGCCTAATGATCTGAATGACCCTTCATGCAACTCTGTTCATGGATGATACAGTCAGTTGTGATTTTATTCAAGTCATCTGAGAGATACACTAACTTGGCATAAGTTGATGCTGATAGTTTTAAGGTGTCACTAATATATTTGCTAAAGTTGATTTATATAATGAATGTGTCAAGTAGAACGGCATGCCTATTTGATCAGTATGTTACGGAAATGTAATTTTGTGCTGGAACTTCAATAATTCTCCATTTTAAAATTCATCAGTGAACATGAAAGAAAAATGTCTTCAGGTAGATAGATATAAAAGGTTTCCAGTAATAATGGGCCTATTAGACTGACTGATATGAATTATCCTTCTATATTTTGGGGGAAGGTAGTGATACATATATGTTTATATTTGCTGTATTGTTTCCTCTAGTTCAGGAACTCATATAGGTAGAAACAGTATCTGTCAGCCGATTGTTGTTGAAAGTTCAAGAGGTTGATGAGACATGTATTCCATTTCTTTTTCAAATAATTGTTTTATACCAATTTGTCTATTGTAGTTGAAAAAGAGAAGACTCCAAGAACTTCTCCAGCTGAGGAAGAAGGAAGAAACAGAGCTTAAGAAAGCTGGACATAAGAACTACAAAAAAATTGCAGAAGAAAATTATAAGGTAGCTCTAATACTGCTGGAGTGGCAGCATAGCCATTAATCACTTAAAATCATATTTAAATAACATTTCATGGCCTTGGAACCCCATTTAAATGCCTAGAAGAGTAAAACTGCCTGGAAAAGTCAAACTCATGACATAGCTCTTTTGCCCTTCACTGTGACGCTCATAACCTCAGTTTGCATGGTTATGATTTCATATCCCAATTATGGCATGGATATTTGTGTTTCTCATCACTGCTAATCGTTATACTCACCATCCTTATTATGAATCCTGAATTCTGGAACTGTAATGGACTGCCATTTCCTTTCACAGTATGAATAAAATAATTTTGGTTTAAAAATCTTTGCAGGTCATTACAAGGATTTATGTACTTTCTTTTGAAAAATCAAGAGAAAATTTGCTTCAAAAAGAGACATAACCCTTATGAATGTCATTTACACTCCAAGAATATAATAAGAATGTTTTCTCTCTTCCTCTTGAGAATGGCATTTGTATGTTGAGAAAATAATGGAATAGTAAACTGAAAGAAGAAAAAAATGTATACCACCAACTATGTGACTTTTTTTACAGTCACGAAGTAACCCCTTTGCAATGAATGTTGCCTTTAAGAAAGATTGTGCATCAGAAACCAAGTTCGCATACAATCTGTGTAGCAATTACAATAATAATTTATTGTCCTTCACACTACTTACATATTTACACATCTCATAAGCGGCCTCCGTAGTCTAGAGGTAACGTTCCCACCTCATGACTCGTAGTACGCGGGTTCAAATACCCTGCGGAGGTCGTCGAATTTTTAAGGGCGGAAAAATTCAGGGAACAAGTCCTCCGGGAGGGACTTTAAGCCGTGGGTCCCGTGTCGTAGCTTTACGGCACGTAAAAGAACCTCATATCTCCAAAGGAGGTCACTGAGCCAAATTACGGACGTTTCCCACCCAACAGCAGTCTCTAATACCTCTGGTAGATGGGGGAAGCATTATAGATACCTGTCAGCTAGTAGAGCCGGTCTCGCTGGCTGGGCAGGACTGATGGTAAGCACCAGTACCGGTAGGATATAGAGACTGGTAGAAATCATAGAGGGAAGCACAATGGACCAATACCGGTCTAAATGCATGTGGAAACCCACCCTCTCCAATAAATAACTAACTACACATCTAATAATTGCTCAAAACAGTTTTATTTCTGGATAACAATGGAAATAATAAATTGTAACTGAATCCATTAAATCTGCATCTTTGTCTGTTCCATTCATGTAATTTAAACTTTGATTTTAATTCAAGAAAGTAAGGTGAAAAACACAACATACCATAGTATTAGATTGAAGGTATACCAAAGATTTATTTTTCAAAAGAATTGCATAACATTGTATATTTAATTTAAACTTATAGAGGTAATATTAAATAATTAATGTACATTAAAAGTATGATTTATTTTTGTAATATTGTTATGTGCCAAACATGTTAATGCTAATCACTTACTGTGCATAAATAGATGGGCTAATTGGAGAAGATGG
>NW_019734317.1:2373384-2430182 GCF_002891405.2 Cryptotermes secundus
TTTTTGTGAAATGAGTCAGAGGGAGGTGAGCATGGAGAAGGGACTGCATATATACATGGCATGTGATGTGTAAACAGGCTATTCCTAAGAATGGGAGCCAAGTATGTGTGAAAGGGTCAAACATAAGACATTTAAATCAAGGTGTAAAAGCATACTTTTTTAACTGTGCACATCCTATGCAAAAAAAAATGTGGGAGGGAGGGAGAGATCAAATTTAATGTTGCTTCTGAAATTCAGAATTATATGTATATATGTTTAATTAGTGTTGAACTTTCTTTTCAGAAACGTCTTCTTGAGTTGGACATTGAGATAAAAGACTTAGAACCTGAAAGCACTCTTTACATGGAAGATGAACCTCCAGATGTTGACACAATATTTGGTTTCCTTGATCCAAAAATTAGTGACAGTGTTCATGTTTCTCCAGGTACCACTGTGTATGGGGTAAGTCAACTTAAGTTTTGTTGCTACTAACACCCAGTTGATTGAATTCATTCCATTGTCAGTGTTTTTTGTGGTAGATACAGACTACCAAATACAGTATGTAATTATTTAATTTGAATTAGCATGGAATAAATCTGTGTTGTTCTGTTATTAAATTATTCTTTGCAGTAATTTGTAAACAAAGTACATACTGAAAAAGGTTTTGGAATGTCCTTAAAATAAGAGAAGTGCTTTCACAGCTTTTTAAGGCCACCGGTTTAATTATCAAGATGGAATGTAAGTTGTCACACCTTTTTCCAAATTCTGCTAGCTTCTATCAAGAATGTATGCTCTCGCAATTTTAGTTATGTGTAATATTCTACAATACCAATTTAGCAAAATCAGATCTCGAATATATTTACTGTAACTTGTATGAGTGACTGTCAATGGGGTTTTTGTATAACTGGATTTACTGACTAATAACGGATTGTAACTAAAAGTAATTATAACAGTCTCACTGAGTTACATACTCCAAAATCACTGTAACTGCAGCACACATAAAGTCTCAATCTTCACTAGTCATGTCCTTGTAATGGATTGTAACACTGTCCACTTACATCCTTACTGTCTGGTACGTATCACACAACTGCATAACTGCACTAAGTCTTCACTTCACAGTGCTTATAACTCCTTGGCATAAACCACCATAGAAAGCACTGTTTTCAACAGTTCCTCTATTGAATGTTGATTCATTGCTGTTGAGACATATTTGTTTGCAAGAGTTAGCAGTAACAGCTCTGGTATATTTTCTTATCTTGTTGTCATTGCGTAGTAACAGCTCTGCACACTACATTACCATGTGTTTACATCCAAGGCAAAGAAAGTTCTCTGTATAATATCAGCCTTTGTAAGTGCTAAAAGTTAACGCAGTGTAGTATTGTTATAATGAGAATTCATAACAGCATAAAATTTTGGTATTATGATTCCTCCTCCCCTATTTTTGGTTATTTAATGGTGCTTTCCACACAAACACTGTAAGTACCTGAATATGTTTCCTGTACTTGCAAATGCAGTAGGACTGTTGCAAGATTGAAAAATGATCTTCTCTTCACCGAGCCTGGCAGCAGACTGACTCCTTCACCTTTGCATATTGTCTTACCAAGTGCACTTGTCCATCTGCATGACTTTGACTGAAAGAATAGAATATCATTCTTGAGCCTGGAGGGGGATGGGGGACATCCTGGACTGGTCCTACAGGTTGATGAAGGGTGTGACCATATCAAATCATGCACTTCCTTGGAGAGAAGACAAAAATAAATAAATAAATAAATAAATATGCATTTATAACTACCCTTCCATGTGTACTTTGAGATTGTTTGAGACAAAGGCTCTTGGTGTCTATCCCTCTCACTTTCTTGTCCTCCATTTTTCTGTCTCCATTCACATTCCTAATGAACTGAGGTGTGAGAATGATATGTTGCCAGATGTATTGATTTGGCTCACAAAGAATAAAAATTAGCTACCAAGTTACATTATCAGGCTTATTTTACAGTAATCCAGAAATCAGAGAGAAGAATGTGCCACAGCAGAAATTCTGTAACTGTAATATCATTAAAATCAAAGAATATTGCTATGCTTATCATAATGAAATTTACAGTACATAAACAAAATGCTGTTTAAGACAAGCTTCTCATTGCAGACCATACTTTTTAAATCAGACTTATACTGTACCACTAATATCAGTCTGAAATATGTTTGCTAATATTGTATTTGCTCAACCTGCTGCATTAGTTTATCTATTTTTATATATATATATATATCTGTGTGTNATGCTTACGTGCTATGGAGTCTTCAATGCAACTTCACAGATTATTGTTCAAATCGCCTCTTTGGCTATGCTTTCATGTGGATTCATGACATATTTTAGCAACACAGGGCCATCATCTGGTAAATACTATGATTTCCATAAATTGCTACACCATGCAGTAACACTATGCAGCCCACATAGCCTGTACTTTCAAAAGTTTTTTTATTTTAAAAATCAAATTGGATCCTGTTAAAATAAAAATCATTTGAAAATTATTTTAATTGGTGTAAAATAATGTATTGTTTGTCATGGTATTTTTCTTGCTAGTGCTCTCTTCTTTGCAGTCATGTGTATTTTGTGGATGTTATTTTCATTACCTGCAATGTACCAAGAATGTCATACATTGCATGTTCTATGTTTTATATTATTTAGTGTTTATTCATATAATTTTGAAGTTGTGATGGAATTTATATATCTGTGATCTCTAAGAAATTGTAAAAATGATTCAGAAGAAGAAATTAAACACAGAATTATAATAGGAAATGGATGTTATTACGACATGTTGAAACTGATGAAATCTCAGTCACTAAAGAGGAAAACCAAATGTCAACTGTAGAAAACGATTATCCTTCCAACAGTGCTCTATGGTTCTGAAAACTGGACTCTGAGCAAGGCTAATGAAGCACTTCTTGGAGGTTTTGAGAGAAATATTTTAAGGAAAATCTGTAGAGCAGTACAAATTAATGGGGTCTGGCTAAGAAGTTATAATAAGAAATTATATAGTTTATTTAATGATGTGATATAATTCAAATAATTAAAATAAATAGACTGAGATGGGCAGGACATGTTATAAGAAGAGAAAATGAACAAATTATAAAAAGAATAATACTTGTAAAATCAGAAGGGAAAAGGGAGGAGATAGACCAAGAATGAGATGGATGGATGGTGTGGAGAAGGATTTGAGGAACTTGGGTTGGATAACTGTAAAACAAAGACACAAGAACAGGATGGCTGGAGAAAGATTTTAGAGCAAGCTAAGACCCACAAAGGGTTATAGTAATAATAATAATAATTATTTAGTGTTTGACCTATAATGTTTTATATGGTTGTACTTACATATATTCTGGTGGCCATTGTGTGTGCACTACCAACCTTCCAAGTCAAAGTCAAAGTCATATTGAAACTGACAGTCAGTCAGTCTGTCTGTCTTGGTGTCGAGCCCCAGCTGGGGCTCATGACCAGATATTTTCATCTTATATGAAAGTTGCTGTCCTGTCCATTTGGGGCACCCTCTCTGATGAGAGGTCGGATCTGTCATTTGTCAGTCATAGTCTGTATTAGTAAGTCCATTGTCAGTATTTAGATATATTTACAATTCAATCTTAGCCTTAATTCATACTTCTATGTACTATATGCCGGTCACGGTAGCCGAGTGGTCTAAGGCATGCACTGTCTTCGCTCGTTCGGAAGCCGGGATCGTGGGTTCAAATCCTACTCGGGGCATGGATGTTTAGTGTTTGTGTACAGGTAGAGGCCTTGCAACGAGCTGATCACCCGCCCAAGGAGTCCTACCAAATGTTTAAGATCTAGTAAACCGAAGTGAAACGGAGAGTTTCATGGAGGTAGGCCTAGGCCCAAATTTGGGCTGTAGCACCACAGGAAAAAAAAATGTACTATATATACAAGGCCTCTGTCAGTTCAGGTTCAGTNAATGTTCTGAAGGCCTTGGCTTCGATGATTTCTATGTGCAATCTCCATGTAAATCTCTTATCAAAAATTACACCTAGATATTTTGCACTATTTACAAATGGAATATTTCTTCCATTTAGAGTAAGACAAGACTCAGGCGGTCGACGACTACTAGAGAAGTAGACCCCCCAAGTCTTATCTTCATTAATTTTAATATTCCAGCGCTCACACCAGGTCTCCATTGAACTGAGACTTCGCTGGAGTTTTCTAACAATAACACCCCCCTTGCGATCTCTTGCATATAGACGGGTGTCGTCTGCAAAGAGGGCCAGGTGAACACCATGTGTTTGGCGGGCATCATTCATGTACAAATTGGAAAGAGTAGGAGAAAGAACCAAACCTTGTGGCACTCCTGCTTGCATTTCCCTTGGTGTTGACATTTCGCCTTCAACTGAGACCCTGAATTTACGCTGAGAAAGAGAGGACCCAATAAGCTTGGTCAAACTGTTCAAGAATTACAATTTTGATAACTTATACAGCAAGCTTGAGTGCCACATGGTATCAGAGGCTTTTTTGATGTCCAAGAACATCGCAGCCAGAGACATTTTATTGTTGAAATTAAGGGTCATGTGGTCCTCCAGCCTCATACATTGCAGTGTCATGCTGTGACATGCACAAAAACCAAACTGCCTTGCGTTGATCAGGCCTCTTTCTTCAGTGTTTTTGAAAGAATTTCAAAATCACTTTTTCGAATAGTGTTCCTGTCGTGGACAGGAGACCAACCTTCCATGGGGTTGTGTCTGATATACATATTTGGAGGAGGGTATGTGCTGCTATCTGGTGTTGAGTCCATATAAGGCCTCAAATGTTGAGTTGTGTCAGCGTGGGTTTTGTTCATGTGGAGGTTGTCTTCGGTGATTAAAGAAATGTGGTATTTCTCTTAACATTTCAAATGTTTGCCTAGCTTTCCTGTTCTTATGAAGTCCATGGTGTAGATTATAGTGCTGTATGTATGCCCTGTATTCAACATGTGGCTTGAATATCCAGAATTGCTATTGCTATTTCTTACTGCAGGTATGTGTTCCTTGTATCTAGTGTTGAATGTTCTTGCTGTCTGCCCTATGTATTTTAGTGGGCATTGTAGGCATTTAATTTGATAAATGCCACTGCTGCTATGTTTATCAGTTTGTGAGTGAGGTCATAATACATTCTGTATCATGTTCTTGTGCAGAAAGCTATTTTGATTTCTGTGCCTTTGAAGAGTTTTCTGATGCTTCTCGCTTCTTTACTGTATGTGTGAATGTCATGTATTCTGTGTCAGTAGTTTGTCCAAAAAGGATGAATAAAATTTTATTTCTGTTCATTTCATTTGCACAAAATCATGGACTGAATGCTGATTCGACCAATAATCTGTAAATTTGTATTGAGAACTGTACTGCATATGTATATATCATGTGCTGATAACTTTATGGTTTCTTTAAACTACTATGTTAAAACCAAAACACTTGGTTTTAAATGCAGTTGTGCATATCTTCTAACTCTTCCAGAGTCTAAAAGAGATACAATTAAAAAACATTATGCTTAAATAATTTCCTGTTTTTCTAATTGTTTAATAGGAGAGAATCCATAGAACCTGTAAATTTGATCATGGTTTTAGAGACATCATTTTGAACTTCAAAAGTGAGAGGTGTTATTTGTCTATTTTAACAAGAATCAGAACCCTGGCCTTAATTTAATGGATGGATAAGCAGATCACAACCAACAGAGACAGAATTTCTGCAGAGCATTATGAAATTAATTAGAAGGCATTAATTTTGAATTGACATTGGACAAGTTCTGAAGATAGGAACACTGCAAAAGCATTTACTAGGATTAAGGATATAGTCATATGGACATGTGTGAAACAGATGTGACAGAAGCATCAGGTAAGCAAAATAGAAAGAAATACTTGAGACCAGAACATCACTCCTAGTAATAACAACCAGAATGAAATGGAGCAGACAAAAGAGGCTTTTATTACAGATATATTAAATAAGGTTTTAATCCCAGAAGTATGAATAATGAAAATGGTAGTATTGGTTGCTCCATTGACCACTGTCATTGATGTAGATGCTGGCTGTTGCCTGATAACTGTATTGATTATGCAATTTCTTTTTATGTACTTGTGATAGGTTATGGCTACTGGGAAACATGACCAGGAGATAATAGGCCTGCCACAGACTGAAGACACTATGGAAAACTTGTCTGAATTCAACTTCAGAAAGTATGCAGCAATGTATTTCTGTGGAAATGTCAACTACCAGTATTCCAGGAAGCCCATCAAGCATTCACTTCTAGACCTTCCACTACCAGCTGACCAGTTGGTAAGTGGTGAATGATGTTTAAAATTTATGCATAGTCCACACAGGATTTTTTTTACCTTTCATCTGTAATTTTTGTCATTCTGCCAGCTGCTTGCTTCCTGTGACTTTAGTAGATAATACAGCTGTGTTAAATAACCAGTTATCCAATTGAGTAGTGCCTTTAATGTATAGAATAAATTCAAAAGACCTTTTAAAATCATTTGTTTCACAGACATTTGAAGTTTGTTAATATCATGTAAGATACAAATTTATGATAATTAATGCAGCTCTTGGACACATTACTTTCACATCTATACTAACCAGAGTGACAGTTAACAAGTACATTTATGATCTGCAAAGAATATTTAATTTATTATTAGAGAATTTATCAGTACACAACTACAGAGGTTCTTATTTGGATTGTTTATATGATAAAAGTTTGAAACGTAGAACAGAATTAGCCTATGAAAGCCCAGTTTTTATATGTTATTTATTTATTAATGGTTCATTTGAAGGGTCTATGAGTAACTCAGACTTTGTAGTTTCAAATATTCGGGTATTAGTGAACAATAACGCGTAACAAACATGGAAGGAAGTGGTTGTGGCTTATCTTCAAGTACAATCCAGACATTTGCCTGGCAGGACTGAGGAAAACCACAAAAAACTTCAGTAGCCAGTCTCCAAGCCAAGCTTTGAACTTGGATCCATCAAATATGAAGCAAGAGTACTGACCACTTGATCACAGGGAATTCTTTATTTTTGTCAGATAGTTTTCCATGTATTTGTAGGAATAAATATAATATTTTAATTATTCAAGATTAATTAAATGTAAAAATATTTTTCTTTACTGTATTTATTGTTGGCCAATGCATATTATTGTATGATCCCTTTAAATCTCATGAAGAATCACCAGAGTTCTGAGTGTGCTCACATTCTTGTATGGCAGTACAGTATAGTGTCAGAAGCAGTAAATGCTATGCCACAAATATTAATGAAAGTAGAATAAATATTTAAGGGACTGTTGTACTCTTTGGACCCTACTGACCGTATAATTAGAGATGTATTTGATTCTGTATAGTAATGAGAATAATGTAGTCTATAACATTTTTGCAGGCTGCTAAAGCTCTTTGGGTTACCATTCTACGGTTTATGGGTGACCTTCCAGAACCACGTTATGATACTGAAGACCCAGACAATATACCTGTAATGTCAAAGATAAATCAAACATTGACCAGGAATTTTCTTAATAGCAAGGAATATAAGGATGCTGAGAGACAGATCCAGGTAGGTAAGGCTATGTGCCAGATGTCATGTGACATTTGTATTCCATATAAATTGTGTGGCATTCCCTTATAAAGCATTCTCTACTTAAACTTATACTGCACATTCTTTTTATGTACTTTAAAGTACAGATCAATCCAAACCATACCATCTTATCTTATCCATTTTAATATTGTCCACCCACCTACATCTTGGTCTTCCTAGTGGTATATTTCCTTCTGGCTTCCCCACCAATGCCCTATATGCATTCTTCTTCTCCCCCCATTCATGCTACATACCCTGTCCATCTCATCATCCTTGACTTGATCACTATAATTATACAAGGGTTGGAACTTTAATAGTGGCACTATTTATTTACAACTGATGCAAAATAGATGCATGTTTTGAAGTTTTACTGTCCTTCAGTGTAGTCACCAGCATTGTGTACACCCTGTTGCCAGTGCTGTGGAAGTTGTAGGATACCTTTAGCAGCGCCTGTTGTGTAGATAGTTCGAATGGAGTGGTCTACTGACTGAAGAATCTCTGGAACAATTCTGAAGCGAATGCCACAAAGTGGTTCCTTCATCTTAGGAATCAAGTTGAAGTCACAAGGGCTTAAGTCCAGGGAGTATGGTGGATGGTACAGCACTTCTCAGCCCCATCTATCGAACAAATCAGCCACAGCTTGCGCTGCATGCAGCCAAGCATTGTCCTGTATAATGATGGGTGGTTTCTGCAGAAAGTGTCACCACTTCTTTCTCAAAGCTGGTTGCAGGTTGTGTTCCAAAAATGAACAGTAATACTGTGCATTGACAGTCTGCTATCAGGGAATGGTATGCGTTAAGATAACACCATCACAGTCGTACACGAGAATCACATACAGCATTGCACATTGCTTGGGTTCTGATGAACTTTTGATTTTCGTGGTGACCTGTAATGACACCATTCATTCGATTGGCATTTCATTTGTGGCTCGTACGATTTGGCCCATGTCTCATCCAGCTTAATGATACAGCATAAGAAAGCCTCTCCTTCGCGCTCATAGTGCTCCAAGTGGATACGAGCAGCATCGTATCTTAGCCTATTCTGCATTTCCATCAAATCATGCGGAACCCATCGTGATGCAATTTTTCTCATGCCCAGGTGTTCCTTCAGAATATGAAGCACAGTCATATGCGCTAATCCTGTCTCTCGGGCCAGCTCACAAATCATATGGCGTTGATCACTCTCCAGTAACATGGAAACAGCATACACTTCTTCACGGACACTAGGACAACCTGGCTGGTGCATGTCTACCACATTTTGGTGTCCCTCGTTGAAGGCCTTTACCCACCTTGCCACTGTTCTGTAAGGTAATGTAGATTCCCCGCAAGCCTCTTGAAGACCTTTATGACACTGTCGTGCTGTACGGCCTCTGGCACATTCAATCTTTATCCAACTCCATTGTTCCTGTTTCGAAAACATCGTAACAACACTACATTAGACCACCAGCTAACACGAGGCTCTGTTCTTCTTGTCACTGCACATGCGAGTGATGTGGGAAGGGAGAGTCCAATTGCTCTGAGGTAAGGTAGGTATGTAACTAACGTGTGGTATATGGTACAATAGGCGAGAAGTGGCCGCAGTACAAGGGCTTAGTCCCACCCCACTAGCATTTAAAAAAAATTGTGATATAAGCGACATTATTTGGTTCTGTTGCACGGCATCTCTACAGCAGTGTTACCACTATTAAAGTTCCAACCCTCATACTTTGAGAAGATTACAAGTTATGATGCTCCTCATTGTGCAGTTTTCTCCAACCTCCCATTGCTTTATCTCCCTTCAGTCCAAATATTCTCCTCAGCACCCTGTTCTCAAACATCCTTAGTCGATATTCCTCCCATAATGTGAGAAACCAAGTTTCACACCCATACAGAACCACAAACAAAATTATAGTGTTATATATTCTAATTTTTATGTTTTTAGACTGCAGACAAGAAGACAGAAGGTTCTGGAGTGAATGATAGCAAGCATTACCCAAGTTCAGTCTCCTCTTAATACATTGCGGACCGGCGATTTAAATATTTAAATCACCCTGGGGCCGCCATTATTAAGCCTACTATCCTAACTTGTGCACTGTTCGCTTTAAAAATTAATATAAAATCTTCTAATTCATTTTGTGAACTAAAATTTTTTGAGAAAACTTACCAATGCTCCTAGAAGTGCTTGAGCATGTGATCTTTCTGGAAACATTCCCCTTTGTGAAGCGCCATTACACAGAACTTGGAAATGTAGACATACTCATCTTTTTGTGAACTGTGCAAACACGGCATTGCCTAGAAGGATGCTTCCCCTTGGAATGTTCACTCTCCACAATTTTCACGAGGGTATGTTTCCACATATCACCCGAGAGTCGCCCTGGGGGGTCCACATGAGGCCTGCGTGGGGTGGGAGTTCATGGGCCCGGTCGCACTAAGTCTGTATCTCCCTCTGGTTCTGCCGCCACCATCTGGTCTGTAGCCCAGGCCTTTGCCACATTCATTAGAAATGCTTTGGATTTTTCAATTTTGAATCAGGGTTTAGATTTTTGTGATTTTTTTTTTAGATTTTTTACTGTCCCCGCAATGTTATTACCCCCATTATCATCAGAGCTACTTTCACTTTTACTGTCTGTGGTCACAATTCTTTGTTCTCCTCTGTCACTGCTGCTCTCTGAATCACCATTACTACACATCTCACAAGCCAGGTCAGCTAGCTCATCGGAGAAGAATTTGTCCTTGTCCATACCCCACCACTAACTACTGGCTGGCACTGTAATAGAGAGTACAAAGTTGAAAAGTGTCATGATGTATTTGTTTCAGTAAAAGGTAAAGTTGTCCCTGTTCTTAACTAATTAAGCATACTTATCTCCTTTCAATAGAAGCATCAGGGGTCTGCATACCGATTTGAAACACTGAAATGTTGTGTGCAGCTGTTTATAAATCTCCCCAAAGACTATGGAGTGGCACATACATTGTAGAGCTGTTAGGCTTTAGAAATAAATCTATGCTAGCTGGTAACCAGAATGTAAAACACCCAGTCTGAACAGTCAAGTTTTAAACCCCTCAGATTTGAACCTCTTGGAATTATTTGTTCACTCCAGCTGAAATCTCAGTCCCACAATGCTGTACACACTACACTCGTGACATGAGAGGTGAGTTCAGGACATTCGACTGCCAGAGCTCACTGTCACAGATATTGTGGACTCACATCACTTACCAGTCACGTTAGCATTCTGGGCCCTGTTAGAATGAGGAAAACTTTAGATCCAGTTGAAAAACTGACAGACTGGATGCTTCACCTCTGAACTCATATCTTCTCCAAATATCCAAATTCTCTCCTCTGATGAAGCTGATAAAACAACATGTGACTTTGCAACATCTTTAGCTTCGGCATACAGGCTGTTAACTAGAAAATCTACAATTTTAGACCTCAAATATGAAATACCTGGCCTAGTTCGTTTATTGAAACATAGAAGAAAGCTCAGAAAATTATGGCAAGAAACCATGGATCCAACATGCAAAACAGCAGCAAGCTGGGTCACCCAAAGTATCAGGAGAATGGTCCAGAAAAGAGCACTTGAAAAATCAGAAACAAAGTTGCCAGATTGTGAAGTCATGCCTCAAGCAATATGACCTGTTGCAAAAATCCCTCACAAAATTGGGAGACCAAAGGCATCATCTGTAATCCATGGTCTGTTAGGCCTCATATTTTATCCAATCAATAAAGCTAACATAGTTGCACACTGCTTAGAAAACCATTTCAGAGTGCATGACTTGTGTGACTGTGACCATAGACAATATGTGGAGGCTAAAGTCAAAGCCCTGCTGGCTGCCATCATTGAAAACATCCTGTGTCATCTCAAAATAAATACAGTCCTTGAAATTGGGAAAAGCCTGTGGTTTTGGTGGCATTCCAAATTAATATCTCCTGCATCTTCCAAGAAGACCTTTTGTGCATCTTGGTCTCTTCCTGGCACCTTGGAAGGAAGTGAAAATCTTAACTCTCCATGATACTTTGCAATGCTCTAAACATGAATTCAAGAGGTGCTCAGTTCAACTCTTGGCAGGAACACTGGCTACACTGACAGATTATTGTGGTTGGTTCTTCTCAATGCCTCTAGGCAAATGCCAAATTAGTGCCTCAGTTAGGCTGTGACTGCTTCCTTCCAAATACTTTCCAATTTTATATTCATCAGTCATCCCACCATTCAATTCTATGCAGCCTAGATATGAACAGCATCATAAAATAAGCCATTAACCTTCACATATTATATGTCTACTTCTTTCCTAGTCTTGTCAGTTTCCCTTAATGTGAACACCCTTTCATATGACATGATGCTAAAAAAATGTGAAATTGATAATTATCATTAAATTCCATAGGATTGATTTGTATGGTGAAGTTCTTACAGATAATTGAAGCATATGTATTAATATAAATACTTTTTTATTTCAGGAAGAAGAAATGGCATTGAAAAGGATGTCTCTAGCAGAGAGGCGAAAAATGATTTCCATGACTCTCAAGCACAAGAACAAGCTGAATGAAAATGTGCGAGGTTTGCTGCAAGATGAGTCTGCTGTTAGTGACTATACTCTTTGGCTGGAGGGTCGACGCACTACTAACCTGGAAAAGCTCCACTTCATCATAGGACATGGCATTCTAAGACCTGAGCTCAGGTAATCATGTTAGGCATAAAGGATGTGTGCACTGATTTGCATATTAGTATCCAAGATAAAACCTAAAAATTGATGTATGTTACTTGTTCTATTATGTGGGTGTGATACTTGGCCTGTCAGTCTAAGGGTCAAGGCGTTTAATAACAGGTTGTCGAGAGAACATTTGGACCTAAAAGAGTCGAAGCAGTTGGAGGGTGAAGAAAATGGAGGGGTTTCAATATTTATACTGTTCTTCTCTTAGTGGTAATATGACTGTATGAGGTAGGATGGGATGGGGATTTCTTTCTCCTTATGTTTTTGGTTTGTTAAACTTCTTTGTTTTTGTTTTGGTCCCTGTTGTATTTTGTCTATGGTGATACATGTAGCATGTATGCATACAAATTGTCACTTGAAAAACATGAAAGGAAAAGAGCACTTAGACTTATGCATAGTTGGGAAACTCATATAAGAATGAATCATAGAGAAATGGGACCTGAGAGTGTAGACTTGATTGAACTGTATTAGGATCTAATTCAATAATAGACTCTTATGAACATAATTATACACCTTCATGCTTCATAAAAGCAGGGAATTTTTTTTTTTTTTTTGCCAGATGAGGACCTATCAACATCTTAAGGAAGATTTCTATGCCATATGTAGTTAGGTGTGAAACCAGTGTGATTCAGATATATATCTCATAATACAGTCATAAGTCTATTAGATTATAAAACTAACTCTGTGCTCTGAATTCCTTCCTCAGAAGCCCATCATCTCTCAGGTAAAGTCCCTTACCTTTTATGGCACTTGGAGATTAATTCATGTACATTCTAAAGGGTTCAGAAGATGGTATCTGACACTCAGGATTACTGAGTTTTTGGACTTGTTCATCATCTGGTATTCTAAAAATCATTAAAGAACACAACATTTTAGAAACTGGATCTGTTTCAGTCTTAAGGTGAAGGGTTGGGAGACACGTATTTTTTGGGGTCTGTTAGAAAATGCTAACTCCAATCACTGTATTCAGAAGTTATGGAAAGACATTAGTCAGGGTTACTGCCACCAGCAGTAATGTAAATTGTGTGTACTTCATGAATAAGCCTAAATATTCAACCACCAAATTTCTGATACTTGTATCAGTCATGTGGAAGTATCGGATTTTTGTAAGTCAAATCGAGAAAAGAATATCTCAGTCTCTGTTAGAACATTAAATTTTCAGTCCAAATTCCCAAAATGTTTCCAACTCCTGGCTTCTCTAAAAACGAAGGTCATTCTTGCACATGCCTAATACACACACACATGCATTTACATGCACCCACATGTGCATGCACGCTTGTGTGCACACACATACATGTGCTTGTTGATGACAAGTTAGTGTGGTTAAATAGAATTATGCAAAGTGATTGATTCCTCAGCTGAAATAGGTGTTTGAGAAAACCACAGTATCTTTGAATTGTCATTACAGGGATGAGATCTACTGCCAGATCTGTAAACAACTGACAAACAATCCAACAAAATCATCACATGCCCGTGGTTGGATCTTGTTGTCATTGTGTGTGGGCTGCTTCCCACCTTCAGAGGAATTTGTTAAGTACCTCAAAAATTTTATTCGTGGAGGGCCACCTGGTTATGCACCTTACTGTGAAAGTCGACTTGATAGGACATTCAAAAATGGACCTCGCACTCAGCCTCCTAGTTGGATTGAGCTCCAGGTTTGTAATAGGGCCTTTACTTGATTATACCTTTATATCTCATAATAACCCTATGGTCATGAACCACTTTATACCAGTTATCATGGATGAGCAAATAATTTTCGCTTAGCCTGGATGTGGAACTCAGAAATGTCCACTGGTACATGGGTGTATGTATGCATTTAATGTATAATTCCATCCGTCTCTCATAATTGGGAGGTTAAGCATAATGAGGAATGTCACCATTTGTACCCACCACCAAATGTCATTAGGATGATTAAATCAAGAAAAATGATACAACATATATTGGAAAGTTCAGAAATGCATACAAAATTTGGGTGAGAAGAGGAAGAGATTACTTGGAAGACCTAGGTGTAGGTGAGAGTATAATATGAAAAGAGATAGGCTAGGAGAGAGTGGATGGGCTTTATCAGGCTTAGGATAAGAGCCAGTAATGGGCTGTTGTGAATACCATAGTAAAACTTTGGGTTTGATAAATTGTAGGAAATTTATTGACTTGCTAAGCAACTATTAGTTTCTCAAGAAGGATTCTACTTTGAGGAATTAGTTACTTAACTATTTAATTACCTCAGCTGTAAATAATTGACATTATTAATGTGCCCTCCTATGCTGCATTCTGTTTCTCTGAAGCTGTTTCACTCTTGTTATCAGTAATTACAGTTGAATTTTGTGTTGTACTTCAGGCCATTAAATCGAAGAAACCAATAGTGATAGACGTGACTTTCATGGATGGTACTGTGAAGAAACTGAGTGCAGATTCAGCTACAACTGCTGAAGAATTGTGCAACCAACTGTATGAAAATATCAAACTTAAGGATCATTTTGGATTTTCTCTCTTCATTGCTCTGTTTGATAAGGTAAATGTACTCAAAATAATATGTTCAGCATTGTGTTGGCATAACAGATCTTATAATGACTTAGCAAGGAGTCTTGAGTCAATGTGCTTTTCTTCCATGTCCATGCAATAACTTCTTATTAAATATAACCCTAGATGGGGCTGAGTAACAATTTTATGGTGGCATATGTTATGATGTTTCTTTATTACAAATCACAACTTGACAACTTATCGTTCATAATTATATTATAATTTCTCATGCAGTGTTATATAACCCATGCAGTCAGTACAGTGTCATCATATAAACCAAAACAGAGACAGATTTAGAGCCAATTTCATCAAAACTAGTTCTGGAAAATTTCATTAAATGTTATTTATTATAGAGACTGATGTTCAGAGTAATAATGTTTTGGCCAAATGTTCCAGAAAATAACTATGACTTTAGAGAGATTAAAAATAAAAATGCTATCTTAGCAGAGATAAATTAGTGAGAATATTCTTAAAGATTCCCTCCCTAATGATTGCTATGAACTTTTTCAAATTTATTAAATTTCCAGGTGCTTGTCAGTACTTTAGAATGTAAATTTTATGTGAAGGGGTTTTGTTTAAATAAGAAATAATTTTCAATGCACAGGCTTTGCAGTTGACATGAGTAGAGTTTTGTACTCATTATTCTAAGTTGTATGAGCATGGCAACAACTCCACATCTGAACATATGAATGACTTGCTGCTGCATGTAAAATAACCTTTTAAACCTGCACTGTGATACTTACGGCCTGCCATTTTTACAGATTGTCAGTACATGCATGTGGAAATCAAAAGTACGAATACAAAAAAATTAGGCATGGATAACAAACATCTGAAAAAGCTAGCCAAGTTGTACAGAAATGCTACCCTCTTGCCATCTGTGAATCACAAGTAAATATACATTCCAGGAATATTTGAAGATGAGGCAAGACATGTAATTGCCAAGCACAGAATATCATTTCTTCTCAGAAGTTTCACCTGCCATTCTCCACACAGTGATTTAAGTTTTATTTCCATTATTTATAGTGAATACAATTACTACAGTAATAAAGTTATTGTTGTTTTTATAGGTATCTTCTCTTGGAAACAAAGGAGACCATGTTATGGATGCCATATCCCAGTGTGAGCAATATGCTAAGGAGCAAGGAGCTCAGGAGAAAAATGCACCCTGGAGATTATTCTTCCGCAAGGAGATATTTACACCTTGGCATGATCCTACAGAGGATTCAGTGGCCACTGATCTCATTTATCAGCAAGTGATTCGAGGAACCAAGTTTGGTGAATACAGATGTGACAAGGTCAGTTCTCAACTTTGCACAACATATAATCATAAGGAAAAAAAATAACATGTATATGTTTGGTGTTAATGCTCTAATTCCAAAAATCAGTGAACCAGCTGCTTTCTTTATTCTGTAACTAACAGCATGGAGCATAGTCCTTGAGAAGCTAACAGTTGCTGAACTGTTCAAAAAAAGTCCTGCCTTTTATGAAACTAAGATATTCATTACTGTTTACAAGATCTTGCCACTAGTTCCTGTACTGAGCCATATAAATCCAGTCCAGTCTCACAAAAAGAAAAAAAAAACTCTGTGATTTCAGTTCACAAGCAAACTATACTGACTGAGCAACCGCCACTTCTCGGCAAAGTTTAGTGCCAACCTTTGCGGATAGAGGGTGTCACGTGGTCAGCGCAATGAATCCCCACAGCCGTTAATTTCGGTTTTCTAGACTGGAGCCGTTATTTCATTTCATCAGGAGGCTGAGTGGACCCCGTTCCAGACCCACGACTTCTCCGAAAAAATCTTGCAGTGCCGGGAATCGAACCTGGACCTCACACTCTGTTAAAATATTTGTTCTGATATTATCCTCATATCTTTGCCTAAGTATTCAAAATGGTTTATCCCAGTTGGTTACTGTACTAAAGTTTTGTATACGTTCCTGTTTTAATTTTATGAACCTTATGTAACCGAATAAAATTTGAAGGTCTTAAGAATGTATTTTTCTTTCAGGAAACTGACATCGCCATGATGGCTGCTCAGCAGTATTATGTGGAGAATGGTGCAAATTTGGATCCAAGACACTTATCCAGTCTGCTGCCGAATTACATTCCTAACCAGTTCCTGAAAAGTAGTGGAGGACTCAGCAGATGGGAAAAACTTGTTGCAGATGCCTTCCAGAAGGTAGACATGATGCTTACGCTTGCCACGCTAAAGGAACTACAATTTTTATCAGTGTATATTGACCTTACACTGCTGTCTGCAAATATACATTTATATAGTCTGCTAGTATACTGATTGTGTTACAGCCCTATCTGATATTCATAGTAGTGTAATTAACTGAGAACTGACCATGATGCCTTTATAAGGTATCCCATATGGCCCATCCCTTATAAGTCAGTAACTCAAATAACCAAGCAACTTATGCAATTTTTATATACGCTAATTTCACATTAACACAGTTTCTAATTTTTTATTAACATTTTTTGCTTAAGACTAAAAAATTATTAAATTATTTCTCTAAGACAAAAAGGGCAACATTTTTAAACACCTAAAATGAATTGTAGTGAAAGTAAATGGAATTACATATTTTCTAATGAAAATTAGAGGCAGTGAAATCAAAGGAGTAACAAAAATTATGGTCACCTTTTGCATAATGGTATTTAGAGCTGTGTGACCACTTGTGAGAATGCAGGCCGAGCCTAAGTATGAGAATACATATAGGGGAAAGTGTCAGCCTAGGAACATTGCTTATGTTATCTTTCCTCTCACTGAAGGGACCTTTTCTCTTAATGAAGAATGTTGGCAACAGCAATGTTATGTGTGCACAAATGAGTCAATTCAGTATTGTAGCCATAAGTTGGGAAGGAGTGTATCATTGTGTTTTTAGCCACTCAAAGTAAGTTACTATTGAATGTTCTCATGCTTCTTTGCACTTTTGTGCTAATTTAATATTGAAATTAATTGTTATATATTGTGACATGATGGCTGAAAACCAGCATATGCTGGCCCAGGTTCAATCCTGGGTCTGGTCAAGTGGGATTTGTGGTGGACAAAGTGGCACTGGAGCTGGTTTTCTTCGAGTACTTCGGTTTTCCCTGCCAATCTTCATTCCACCAAATTCTCCATCATCATAATCACCCGGAGCATACTACAATAGGCCAATCAGTGGCCACCGTGCCGAGTGGACCCAGTTGGACTCCACCCCCCACTAAACAAATTTTAAGTTCGATGGATCAATTTCATGTCTTGAGATTTTTCCCAGCACTTGTCGCCATTGAGAGATAGCATGGAGTGGAAACAGTTTCCCCTCCTATCTTTTTAATAGTACCCTGAGGTTCAACAGCCAACATTCCTAGGTAAATACAGCTGATGTACCAAGGGATCAATGATATTGTGTGTACAGCCATTGCTATGCAATAGGCAAATAAACAAATGGCTGTTTCTGAACAACATGTCAGTACACACATTCCTGTGGAAACAATATCTAGGATATCACTAGGCAGCTGCCCATGACAACAATAAGGGGACTGCTGGAGGCGGTGTTTTTTATTGGGTCTGCCCCAAGGCTATATAGCAGAGATGCCAGGCTGGTGAGGAGTTCAGTTCAGGGTTGGCAGTTCAGTTGAGCTTTTCAAAGGAGGCTGAGAAGAGATGGCGTTATAGTTGAATTGTCAGTTGACAAGAGTTTAGTTGTGGGATATTTGCCAGACAGTAATGATGTGAATGTGGGAAGCTGAAGAATCTCCACTGTTAAAAGCCATTGCTAGGGAATGGCTTTTGAAGACACAGCCGGCTGGAAAAAAGGTTTAGTGGGTGCTATGGTGATTTGTAAAGTGTGGATATTAGCGGTAGTACTGTACTTATTTGTTATTCTGAGTGGTGTGTACAGGTGGTCAGTAAATACAATTCACCATCTATAGTCACTTCTAAGTACGTGACAATATACACTGAAAAGCCATCAAATTACTATTTCATATTACCTAGTTAAATGCTGAAAAAATATATGTTTAAGCAACTGGGAAGTTAAAAAATCAAATTAAAAAATGTATCCCAAGATAGGACACCTTCCCCTACAGTAAACACTGTTAATCTTAAAAATGGGCCACTGTCCCATTGCAAACCAGGCAGAAGTCAGGAATGTTAGAAGCATTAGCTCCAGCAGCATCATAGTATGATGTTAGATGTAAATGTAACATAAGCTTCAAATTTATTTTACAGAGTTATTTTGCAAAAGAACAAGTACCTGAAACAAAGGTGAAAGAGGATATTGTGGCATATGCCATGATGAAGTGGCCACTTTTATTTTCAAGATTTTATGAAGCAGTGAAAATATCAGGTAAGATACTGCATCACAGCTTAATGAAGATACTTGGTATCTATCTGAACATTCATGTATTCAATATCATATATTAAGTTTGAGGTTTTCATGATGCTGACTATGAAGAATATTGTCATCTCAGATATGATGACATGTAATATGGTAGAAATTTATTGAATTGGGGAGGAATGTATTGTCCCCATTTTCAGGATTAAAATTGCCTGCATCTTGCTTGTTTGGTTTGCTTTTTCACCCTGGAGATGGAGGCAGTAAGTTCCTCTGAAATGTGGTACACTTGTATCAGACTGCTCAGTACCATATTCCAGAAGATGGTACTCTTCCCTATCATATTGTAACGTGTTTCGTTACTGAATACGCCGTAGAGATCGTTAATTGGTTTATTCAACAACCTACAAGTAATGGCTACAATTAATTATTACACAGTTGCAGGGTTTCACACTTTATAACCCTAATCGCATTAATCTGTTTACCACTGTTGCGGGGTTTCACGATTTATAACCCTATGCGCAAATCAGTTCACTCTGCCTTCAGTAGTCTACACGTTTACAGTAGGGGAGCTATGTATCACTGTATCACGCTCTCCCAATCACACAATCACACACACGTCCAGTTCTTCTTTCCGCGACAGCTGCTATACTCCAACGGTAGTCAGCTGACTGGAGAACTGTTGATAACACACTAGCTCGTAGGCTTGCTCGGAACTATCTTTGGTGATGGCCACGTTATAACTCGGCGACTGCTGCTATATGTCAACTCGACTCGGCGACTGTTACTTTATAACTCGGCGGCTGTCACAGTACAACTGCCTGGTAGCTGCTGTGCAGTTCCCTTATATATCCGCAGTGGTGCCTGTGGCGTGCCATGTCACAGTAGGAAGCGGTTCCGCGTCACCGCGCGTTGCATAGCTACCAGGATGCGGGGACTCGGCTAACTTCGGCTCCGCTCATGACGTCACCACAGGGAGAGTGGCGGGGTGATGACTTGCCTATTACGCGAGCGCTACGTTACCGCCACATTCCGCTGGGGAGGTAGGGGTCAACATGTCACACTATATTTGTATATAATGTATATGACACAATGAATGTAACGTGTATTCCCTCACTAATACTGCTATAATAATAAAATATTGTCACGTGACAAATAAATTCACATGGGTCTCGGATTCAGCAAATCTTTATTGGACACTCACACTTATACATCATTCAGTTATTATCGCCTGTGATATCACTTGACTTCTGGCGACTAGGTTCCAACTATGCTAGATCTCGACTGTCATCGGCAGCGGCTATCCCAAGACTGTATCCTTCGGCGGCTATTTCCAGACTGTCTTATCGAATGTATTGCCTTCTTATATATCTGTGACCATTGCTATGCATTGAGCCTTCTGTTGTAACCGTGGAGACTCCTGTTAGAATTACAGTACTGCTATTGTTATTTCCTATGCAACGGTCTATTCTACCGTTTCCATGGAAGTATCTCTTCTGGGTTCTGAACATGTGACAGTATTGTGGTTCTATACATCCACTTCCCCATACACCTTCATGGCATAGTGCTTCATTCATTGAGCACTGGGACAACTTTACCTTACCTTACCTTTCGATAATATAGATAATGTTTGGAATAGTATGCACTGAACTGGTGAAGTCTGCAGTTTTAGAGTCTTCATTAAACAGCTGATTATTAATCTGCTAGTCAAGAATTCCCTGCTATTCTAGAACCTCATATTCATCACTGTGTTCACAGAAGCTGCCATTTAAATCTACTCTTAACAACGTGTTTCTCTAAGATACACATTAATATTTTTCATTCATTTGTGCTTAGGTCTCCGAAGTAGTCTTTTCCATTGAGGTTTTCCAGCCATTTTCATTTTTGTTTTGACATATACTACATATCCTGCCTTTCTCATTCTTCTTGACTTAATTATCTAAATGTATCTGGTTTGAAGATGTTGTGAAGCTCCTCATGTAATTTTCCTGGTTTTCCTGTTACTCGTTCTTCCTCTTTCATAGGCCCTATATTTGTTACACCATTTTATGAAATCTTGGTCTTTGTTTAATTTCTACTATCAGTGTCATTTGTTATTGTACAGGAATGTGAAAAATCATACACTACAGACAACATCCAGAGCTGATGTCTGGTATTCAGAAACGATAAATCTGCTCCATCATCATGAACATCTCACTGAAGCATGTGTTACCATTGATGTCCACTTACACTGAGCAGTCCCAGAAACAGTTATCATATCCAGACATGTTTGAATATTATTTGTTTATTTGTGGTTTATTTAATAACCCTGTAGTTGTTCACACTGTAAAGTGTTGAATTGTAGGATGATTAATCAGTAATAAGTTGGGAAGGATCTAAAAGGAAGCAGCTGTGACCTTATTTCAGGCATTACCTGGCATTCATCTGGATGGACTGAGTAAATCCATGAAAATCCTGTGAGTAGACAGGACCTCCCAAGTATGACTCAGAAGTCCTACTCACTCATCTGTGATATTGGATCTGAACATGATGCACAATACATTGAACGTCATATATATAATTAATTGGTTTCAGTTTAAGTTGTATCTTAAATCTGACATTTTCATCTTATAGTGATGAAGATATTATACTGCATTACTCATACCCTAACTTGTACATTGTCCTGCAGGACCAGAAATGCCAAAGTACAACATCATACTGGCAGTGAGCTGGACTGGAATTTATTTTGTTGACGATGAAGAACAAGTTTTGTTAGAGTTGTCTTTCCCAGAAATCACTAGTGTGGGTCACAATAAGTAAGTTCAATTTCTTTAGGACAGTATGCGCCAAAAGATACAGTACTAAAATGAAAAGACATCCTGTTGATACCACTGTCTATTCGTATGAAGGCCCCTTGCACAACAGAACGTTCTCAAATCCTGAAGAAATGGTGTGATCACCATGTCCCTGTAGTGTTTTGGGGTGATGGTAAGAGCATTACCTTCCTCATCCTCAATGAAATAGGGGCCTAATATTCTGTGTGCTGAGATGGCACACCATATTGTCACGTGTGTACTATGTAGTGGTTTCTGGATGATAACATCTGGCCACTCAAAACCAAGGAAGCAAGTTGTCTGGTGACCACTTCCATATGAGCGGAAATAATACTCAACTATGAATACTTTTTCCTCTGTCGAGAGACCCATTTCCAACAACAACTGCACAACACCACTTCCTTTTCACTACTGGGAACGTGTGCAGCTGGAACTATGCCCCGTCGACAAATGCCCATGTGCATTCAAGATGTGCGAGTTTCAGTACTGTTAATTTTGGCACATACTGTACTTCTTAAGCTTGACTTACAAATTGTAATATATTTCCACCCATTTATCTACTTCATAGTAAAGGGAATTTATACATTACAGGAATTTACGTATAAAGATGTTCACTTTGAATTATGCTATGGATTTTACTATATTGAATGTAAAAGATAACTACTGACGTGCACCAGAGTGGATCAGCCTATGACAAAGCCCTTTACATTGTTCACTGTCCTTACTCAAATATGCCTTCCTTCTCTTTGGTCTCACCTACCCTTATATATCTCCCCCCTCCTTCTCCCAAATTTACACCATTTTCTCTTCTGTTTACTTTAAATAATAAGTTTAAATTGTTGCCTCTACGGCCATTTCTGTCACATTTGTATTCCTCTCAGTAATTCTGTGTAACACGTTAAACTATTTCATTAGTGAATAAAAATCCAAGAACACCAGAAGTCAGGCAGAAGTTGCCTGTGAAAGAAGATTGTACTACTTATAATGCCTATTAATTCCGTGTGTAGTGAAACCCATCTGACTCGCGGGTACTGTGAAATACCAAACAGCTCCCCAAGAATGTGATTTGTTGACATTTTCCAAATAGTTGTACACTTTTGACCATTTAAATATGGTTACAAAGTTATGCTTTTCCACTTAAAGGAGAATATAACATTTCGTGCCTCTAAGTGCATGATGCAGGCTGACCCTGGAGCAGTTTGTAGGTATTCAACTGATCAAGAAATGACTGCTGTACAATCCAACAGTTTATCACCATTTGTGCTGAAACTTTTATACTGAGCCAGTTAACATCTTCACAGTCAGTTTTTTTGCAGATACAGTTTAATATTATCCTTCTATCTATGCACATATTTCCTAAGTGGTTTCTTCCCTAGAAGTTTTCAGACTGTATTGTACAAGTATATGCATATCTTATTTCCCCCATACATGATGCATACACTGCTCATTTGATCCTCTCTTATTTAATCATTTGAAGAGTTACAGGTAATTTATTCAGTGAAAACTGTTCATAAGGTGAAAATTTGTAAATCGAAAATGATACCCATTACATTTTGTAAAAGTAACTGATTTGTTCACGAGTCCCAGAGAAATCCCACACTACTTTTAACATGTGGTAAATAAGCATTAAAATAAGGACAGTATTACTTTTTTCTGATATTTATTGTTGCAAATATCTTTGTATTATTTTAGTCACATTTATTTTCTCATGGCTGATGCAATGCAACATTGCAGCTTGTAGCCAAAATTACTGCTTTCATTACTTCCTTTGACTTATTGAAATATATTTCACTTGTTAGGGAGCCCTATGGGCACAAACAATACAGATATTTATGGATAAAATGTAAGCATCAAGAGCACAGCTGATTCTGTACGATCATGAGGTACACTGCCAGACTGGGAATGTAGGAGGTGCATGTGGGTGAGGATGTCTAGGAATGTTAGCTATTCATTGTGGTGAAAAATAGGTGCAAATCAGTACACTTCATTTGTAGAGAGTATTAGTGAATCAAGTGTTCATAAAACAAGGGATATCTGTATTTCATGAAATGACTTCTATATTTTAAAAATTATTAACCTTTCAGGACAAATCAGGGAGTAGTGCCTTTGTTTTCACTTTCAACAATCCATGGTCATGAGTTTGTGTTCCAATGTGTAACTGCTGAGGATTTCCATGAGCTGGTGAGCTACATGCTAGATGGCTTGAAGAAACGCTCCCGGTATGTCATAGCTCTGCAGGACTACAGCCCACCAGGTGTGTTGCACAGTTCTTGTTTCCATTCTTTGTGTTAGAGTCAAAAAGATCATGAATGTTTGCCCGTGTGAGCTTACCTTTGTCATGACAGATTTTGCTGTACACTGACATTGAAGTAGTTACCTCCCATTGCCACATATTTCTGCCAGCAACCATTACACTGGTAGAAACTCTCCTTTAAGCCTTTTATGTGACCTCCTGGTATGCTGAATGGAAAGTGTCCCTTCAAGGGGGTTTTCATTCTTGGGAATAGATAATTGATCTGTGGAGTATGGAGGTCTGGAGCCCAGTATTGCTGTTCTTGGTCAGACACTTCTGCACCAGAAGAGACTAATGAGCTGGTTCATTGTCATGGTGGAGCGACCAATCTCATATTCCTAATGTGAGGCTGTTTGTGGAAAATAGCTACTCACAGATGGTGAAGATTGTCTATGCAGGAAAGTACAATATTTACTCAACTGTAAAAGGTGTTTTCTTTCTTTACCTTTATTTGGACTCGGAGTCTGTGGAGCCACCATGTATTTTCAAATCAGGAAAAATTCACTTACTCGTAGAATCATTTGATTTTCATTACTGTTACTACCATACTTGTTTAGAATTATACTGTTCTATATTTTTTTAAGGGTTTGCCATAATTTTACAAGAAACCTATTTTGTGATCATGACTGAATAAGTGGAAAAAGGATTGTGAATTTGTATAGGAGAATTATACCAACAAATGTTATGTGTGTAGTACATGCAGTTATTCCCGTAATATTTGCCATTTATATTGGAGGTTAATTAATTGATTTCTTCAGGTGGGGTGAAACTGAATCCACTTGGTATGTTGATCACTAGTTAGCCTATTGTACCAGCCCTGAATGGCAAATGATGATGACTGTGAAGCAGTCATTGGATTGAGAATTGGCATGGGAAACCGAAGTTGGATTGAGAATTGGCATGGGAAACCGAAGTACTCAGAGAAAACGTACCTCAATGCTACTTTATCCACCACAAATCCCATATGACCTGACCTTGGATTTAACCCAGGGCACCACAGTGGGAAGCTGGCAACTAACTGCCTGAGCTATGGCATGGCCTCTGTATTTCGTATGGAAAGTTCCTGGACTAGGTCAAAAAAGTAATACTGGCTTATCTTACTCAATTTTGGTTACCATCTCCTTCAGAATAGTCTTCCTGGGAGCATATACAGCGATCCCACTGTTTTTTCCATGTTTCAAAATAACCATGAAAGTCATTTTCCTTAATGCTGTCGAATACTGCTTGCAGTTCCCTTTGAGTGTCAGACACTGTTTCAAAATGTTGTCCCTTCAGTTTCATTTTCAATTTGGGAAACAAAGCAAAATCACAGGGGCTAAGTCCAGTGAGTAGGGAGGCTGGGTGTTTTTCATCACACATTTTCTCTCAAGCATCTCAAAACATCACAGTACGAGTAAAAGTCAGAGTTGACCATAGTGTTAGAAGGAACAAATTCAGGGTGAACAATCCTCTTCACATAAAAAAAATGAGCATGCTCTTTGTTGAACTCCAGACCTCTTGCACCTTTTTTTGATCTTGGTGATTGTGACATCTTCCACTGTGATGATTGTTGCTTAGTTTCTGGATCATAACCATAAATCCAGCTTTCTCACCCGTTATGATCCTAGAGATAAAAGTTGGGCCCTTGTTAGCCTTCTCTTATAGCTCAAAACACATGATTACCAGCCACTGCTTTTGATGATTTGTCAAGAGAACAAACTTCACAGCATTGCAACACTTGTTCAAATTTCCTGTTGAGATCTCCTGACAGACTCCATGACTGATCCCAGCGGTGTCTCTGAGCTCATAGATTCTTTCATGATGGTCTTTATGAATGAGTTCTCAAGTGCTTTCAACATTTTCTGTCATTTTGTTGGTGCTTGGTCACCCTGAACATTTGTCGTCTTCACCTGAAACTTGAATGCCATTCAAACACTGCTGTCTGGCTTAAAGAATGTTCTTCAAAAGCCTGACAAACATTTCAAAGGCTTCGGCAGCAAATTTACCAAGCTTCACGCAAAACTTGATGCAGCCACATTGCTTGGTTTTGCCATCCATTGCAGACAAAATGAAACACGAAGTTGAAAAAGTTGTAAAAACAATGCATGTTCATTGCGCGGTTCGACATGGCAGACTGACACAGTAGGCTTGCAGAAGTGTGACCATGGCCTCCCCTCTCATCTTCTTCCATGGAGGCAGGTACAACAACAGTCCAGTAACTTTCTGATAGCACGTTGTATAATAGGTGTACAGTACCTTATGTCAAAAATTACAGCATTAAAATCTTTTTAATTACAAGTCTTTTAAATTGTAGTCCATATAAATTCACGTTTATGTTATTGAAGTAATGATATATCTGTCCTTTTCCTATTCTCATTGTCTTTTTATATCAAAAGCTGATAACACTATTCTGAATCTGAAAAATGAAATTTTTTGTAAAAAGTATAAATATTTGAGTAAAAATTCAAGCTATTGAAGTATTAGTTTGGGCTGTTTTTCTTTTTATATGCTTATCAATATTATGTGGAATAACTCACAGAGATATAGAATTTATGTAGAACTTTAATAAGGAGAACTGCATATATGCTTAGGTAAAGTAAAGCTTGTTATATTCGGTTATGCTGCTCTTTAATTATGAATAATTGTCTGCAATGATGCCAAATATCATATTATAAGCATCTCTGTAGGTATTGTTTCAATATGTATTCTTCCTTAGACTGCCTCTGTGGTCTAGTGGTCAGAGTTCTTGCCTACAGATCCAGAGGTCTGGGTTCAATTCCCAGCACTACTAGATTTTCTGAGAAGTAGTGATTCTGGAACGGGGTCCGCTCAGCCTCGTGAGAATAATTGAGGAGCTGTTTCAAGGAAATGGCAGCTCCGGTCTAGAAAACCGAGATTAACGGCCGTGGTGATTCGTTGTGCTGACCACATGACACCTTCTATCCACAAAAGTTGGCACTAACTTCACTGACAAGCGGCAAACGCTCAGTCAGTATAGTTTGCTTGCAGATTCAAGCCACGGAGTTTGTTTGTTTTATGTATTATTCCTTATGTTGTCATAAATGTGTTTTCATTAAATATTATACTTACATGTCAGATACAAGATGCTGAATATATGTAACGTTTTTTTATGCAGTTGATGGTCAGTCAGTGCTCATATTGCAAAAGGGAGACATGATTGAGCTGACAGATGGAAATCTGGGAGAAAGTGTGCTGTCAGGTGAATGGGGTGAAGGCCTGTGTGAGAGGACACAAGTGAAGGGTTGCTTCCCAGTGGAGAGTGTATATGTGTTACCTGCAATAAAACGACCACCATCAGATATTTTAGTAAGTAAACTCTACTATCCAATTGCAGTTCTATAAAATTACAGAAAGTAGGCCTAATGCTATGTATGCACATGATTTATACACTGCTCAATAGTAATGCCACCACATCCAGACTGAGTCTGAAGTCTTCTGTCTCTTAACTACCCAGGAGTAAATTGGTTAGAATAAAAGTATAAATAAAGTAAAGGTATCTCTGTAATAGGCCATGGAGGCCCATAGGGGTGTGAGATGTTGAGGCTTCCACATTTTCTATACAATCAGCTCATAGATGATGGTAAGGTTGTCAGCCTTACGCGCCGGCCACCCTTTACCCACAAGAATATTCCTGGTACTCATTTCTGTTAGAGGCTGAGTTGACCCCAGGGCCATAGTGCGGCTGGAAGGATTAGGTAAATTGAAAAATTCCACCTCATCAAGATTCGATCCCTCAACCTTCCAGCTTGAAGCATAGTGCCTCAACCAGCTATGCTAAATTGGTTAGAGTACATACTAAAATCTAATCTCAAGGCTTATAATTTAGTCCCCATGTGTCCTCATGGCAACTCTTTACTGACAGAATTTAGAGGCTACCATGAGACGCATCAACGATTGTCAGTGTTCTTTTCGATATAGAAAGAAAAGTGTTTTGTGTTCCACTTTTTGCTGTCTATGCGCAACTTCAGTTAATTTTCACTCATCTTCTCTTTATTGTATATCACTACATGTTTCAGCCTAGTATGCCATCATCAGGTGTACAAGTTGTGATGAAGGAATCTGCTGCTGTGCTGTAATGTTCTGCTTTCCTTATGTAATTGCCTCGGACTAATTGTAGATTATGTGGGTTATTGTGCTGTTGCCATGCACATGTCTGGCTTATCTGCAGCATGTGAGGGGGCTATTCATTCATTCATGAGTAATCTGTCAGACGACAGGTCCACAGCCTCTTCCAATGCTCAAACCCCCTCACCACGATAAGGTGGAGACACCAACGAGGGGGGTGAGGGGGCTATATTAGAGCTTTATTTTAAGGTACATATTTATGTATATTCTGTCTCTGCATATCTGATGCTACTTACAGTTACATTGGTGTGAAAACCGTAAGTACCCACCATGCTGTGGTGACAAAGAACCCACCTAACATAAGAAGAAAATATATTGTGATGTGTTGCACTATGCAGGACACTCCCCTTCCTCCCCAGTGGTGACTTTGACTTGGCATCGGAGCGCTGTCGTTACTACAGTAACAGGCAAGTCAACACTCCTTCCCCTACCCCGCCAGTGGTGATGAAACACTTTTGGAGCGTTGCCATTGCTATGGTAATAGGCCAGTCAGCACCCCTTTCCCCGTGGGATGCCGCAGTTGCTACGTAGCCATAAACAACTCCCGGCAGCAAAGCCCAGCAACACTGGTAAACACGCGACTAGGCAACAAGGAAGCAAGGCGTTTTCCCGTTGTCTGGCTGAGGGTTTATAAGAGAACTACACTGCCTACGGAGACAGTTAAAGTGTAGCAGCCTATGAAGCGAGTTTAAATGTAGCTGTTGCCGGAGACAGTTGGAATCTAGCAGTGGTAGCAGAAAGAAGAATACTGGAACGTGTGATTAGAAGTGATAGCGTGAGAAGCAGATGCTTGGCTCACAAGAGAAGTAATTGGGAGTGTGTGACACAGTGACACTGGAATAGCTCCCGTACTGTGAATACGTGTAGACTACTGAGGACAGAGTGGACAGATTTGTGTGTAGGGTTTGTAAAGTGTGTAAACCCATAACATTGTTGTAATTAATTGTAGCCGAGACTTGTAGGTTGTTAAATAAACCAATTAACAGTCTGAACGGCATCTTCAGTAGCAAAATATGTTACAGTATATACATAATAAAGGTCATTCATAATATTTATTTGTTGTAGGCTTTATTCAAGAAGGGGGATCCATTTGGTAAGCAGAATCAGCAGAAAATAAATTTGACACACACTCGTCACAAGCTGTACACACTTGCTGAATATGCCAGTCAACATTTCAGGTGGGTCACTACAAACATTTTTGTAGCATTTCTAATTTCAGTGTTTCCTACTAGAATTGCTTTACTTTCTGATTGCTATATTGCGAAATGCTACTTCAGAGATATAGGTGTAGGATTTGGATATTTTTATTTTAGCATCCATCTTATGTTTTGTAAGAACTGTTGTATCAAAATAAAAAATATATTCATTCTTTTTATTAAATATAATGTAGTACATGATTCTGATTGGTTACTAGCCGAAAGGTAGCAGGATAGTGGCAGAGTTGCTATCTTAGAGCATTCACTAAAGAAATACAACAAAGACTGCAATGAATTCATATAATTTTTTCATTATATTGCAGACAGCACATGAGAGTGGTGGTGAAACTGTCATTTTCAATACATTTTGCTGAGCATTTTAATTTTAATATTGATATCATTATGTTCCTATCTATGCCTAGACTCCCAAGTGGTCCCTTTCTTTCTGCTTTCATGACTAAAATAATGTAGACATTTCTCACAATTGCATGAACACACTGTATGAACCAGTGGTTTTGTCTGCAGGGCCAGTCAGGTTGTCACAGTCCCCAAAGGCCAAATACTGACATCAGCAAAGCGCTCCACACAGGAGGAACTGTGGAAACACTCTCGTGAGCCCCTTAAACAACCACTGTTGCAAAAGCTGATAGAGCATGAGGAACTGGCAGCTGAAGCATGTACAGCATTCACTGCTGTCCTCAAATACATGGGAGACCTGCCCACCAGACATGCACGTGCTAGTACAGAGTACACAGACAAGATATTCAGTGGTCCACTGAAAAATGTAAGACACTTAATTTTATATGGATCATATTGAAAACTATATAGAAAAATATTTTGGATCAACAGTAACAATCACAAAGAAGTTAACAGTTGATTAAATACAACGAAGGCTTACTGCAATTTATTTCACTCTCTTTGTAATCCTGTCTTCTGTCAAAGAGCTTATAGGTTAAAATATGATAATTATAGTTTATCTGTTATTTTGTATTGGTGCAAAACTTGTCTCTTACCCTAAGGGAAGAACTTAAATTAAGAATATTTGGAACAGGGTGTTGAGGAAAACATTTGGATCTGAAAGATAGAACGCAACAGGAAGATGGGGGAAATTGCATAATAGAGACTCCAAAATTTGTACTTTTATTAGGGTGACTGAATCATGGGGCTTGCGATGGGTGAAGTATGTAGCATGCATGAGTGAAATGATAATGCATTCAAAATTTCAGTCAAAATACCTTACAGGAAGAGGCCACATGGGTGGATGATATTAAAGTGGGCCTAAAGAAAGTGTGTGATTATTTTGAACTGGATTAATTTGCTCAGGATGGGTCCACAGTTTCTTGAACATCTGATCTACCATCAAATTTTCAGTAATAATTCTGCTCTGTGGAGTAGTATTTGTGAATTTCTATTTTGTCTGTGGTTCCATGCATGTTTTTAAAGGCCAGAATGATGCCTTCATGGAAAGACACTGTTGTTTGTTTGTTTTATAATTTATTTAATGATGCTTTCGGTATTGCAGGCTGTATATCTTTGGGTGGTAGGATGATAGGTGAACCGTAAATTTGAAGGAAGTACCATGACCTGATTGAGGTACTATCCCAACGTTTGCCTGGAGGGAATGAGGAAAACAAACCATGAAAGATTCCCCTCAGGGTAGTTGGTATCCTGGTTAAGTTTGAAACTGAGCATCTCCCAAATACAAGCCTAGACCAACCTGGTCGGTGAAAATATTGTTGGGGAACACGATTTTGAAGGATAAAGTTATAGAAATTCATATGTTTTACCATCCAGGACATGTTACGTGATGAGATGTACTGCCAGATAATGAAACAGCTGACAGACAACAGGAATCGGCTGAGTGAAGAAAGAGGTTGGGAACTTATGTGGATGGCTACTGGGCTGTTTCCTTGTAGTCAAAATCTATTGAAGGTAAACATTGCAGTGTATGATAATTATCATAATTGTCCTGTCAGGTATTAGACCATGTGGCATGTTATTGTTTTGTGTCACCTAATAAGTGGCACTCCTGCTCTTTTCTTCACTCTAGGCAGGTATGCAATAACATTTATGATGATAAATGTACCATTGAAATGACTGAAACTGTTGGTCACCTTCAGTATGAAAGAAATGAGGTAGGTGGAAAAGCAATGGGAGAAGGAGAGGTTGTGTTGTGTTCACTCTTCAATTAAAAGATATATATTGTGATTTTAAATTCTGTTTTTGTATTCATTCATGGCTTGTGCAATGATAGCCCAGTAAGTCAACCAACCACCAGTGCTGTTGCTAACTTGGTCATCATAAACAGACAAAATAAGTTTATGCTCTGTCATGAAGTGTTCCTCACTCTCCAATACTTATACAGGATGAAAGTAAAATAATGAAATATTTTGTGAGACTCTTTGGGGGACTATGAGGATAATGTTAGAATGGATTTTAAAGAAAATAGCATGTGAGGATGTGGACTAGATTAACCTGACTTACAATAGACTTTTGTGGTGACTTCTGGTAAACATGGTAATGATCCATTGGGTTCCATGAAAAATGAAGAATTCTTTGGCAAACAGAATGATAGATTCTCGAAAAGAAGTATGTCCATGGAGTTAGTTTTCCTAAGTTTTTTGGTTAATTGTTGCCATGAGACATTCTGCATACAAAGCGTTTTATACATCCTTGACAGGTGCAGCTTTTGAATTTTTTAGGAACTGACACGGTTTCTACGTTCTCGTCAACATCCTCTTGCACGAGATTCTTTGCACCGTATTCAAAGAATTCTTAGGAATGGGCAGAGAAAGTATCCACCTCATCAAGTGGAAGTTGAAGCTATCCAGCACAAGTCCACACAGATCTTCCACAAGGTCTACTTCCCTGATGACACAGATGAGGTAATTAGTCTAGGATCATTTTAATAGACACTGTTGGATGAAGTATAATAACATTGTTTTTTATATTAATACATTAATATTCATATAAAGAAAACTAAGGCATTTTGTTCAGTATTTGTTCTAAAGCTGTTTTACTTTTCATTCCAAGGCTTTTGAAGTGGACTCTTCCAGCCGTGCTAGAGATTTGTGTCAGAATATAGCAGAACGACTGGATCTGCAAACAAATGAAGGTTTTAGCTTGTTTGTGAAACTCTGGGATAAGGTTTTCTCTGTCCCAGAAGGAGATTTCTTCTTTGATTATGTACGTCTGCTCACTGACTGGATGAAGAGGGCACGGCCATCACGTAGTGGTAAAAACACATTGTTATACTGAAATGTTGATGCAGTGAAGATCAAAGTAATGAAGGTATCAGTTTTATTGATACTCATCGCACCTGTGATCTCGCTGCATAATTACTTTAATTCTTATGAATGTTTCAAAATAAATTCTAGCAGTGAAATCTAAATTAGGTCAAATATTTTTCAGAACAGTCAGTATCTAACATTTGACAGCAAGATATTTGTGCAAGAAATGTCGCTTTGACAAAACTTAAGTTCTTTAAATTCACTCATTTCCTACATAAATATGGCGAATCCTCTATTTATGCATCATGAAGAAACTGGAGGGCCTGTGTAAACTTGAACAGAAATACATGGTAAAATCAGATATAAGAATTAACAACACTTAAAATGATGATCAAGTGGATAATGTAAATTAATATAATATTCAAGAAGTTAAATATATACGGACCCTATTCACTCTTTCATGCATACTTCAAGCTGCTTAATCATATAGAATTGAAGTAAGGAAATTGCTTCAAAAACATAGGTGGAAATGGGAAAATACAGGGAAATAGGTTGTAAGACTTGCTTAAGATTAGGTCCAGTTTCAGTGCTATATATCTGCAGTTGAAAGAACATCATTAACCAAATAAACTAAAAAGAACAAAAGTAGGATCCAATTATGGCTTTGCTGATAGTGGTGTTGGCCTTTGGAGTCTGTTAGAATGTGTTAGTTAACCAGTGTGATTAACAAATTGTAGATCTGGCCTGATACTTATGTTCCAATGTAATGTGCAGGATTTGATACACATTTACACTTCAATGAAATTTCTATTTAATGAAAATCTTAAAATCTACTGGAGTGTTTACATGTCAGTATTCATCTGCATATATGTAAAGTTAATCGCACAAGCTTTCTCACTTCTGTTATACATGTCAAGGAATCTCCTGATTATTATTAGATTTACTTTTTTGGAAAATGTGTCATGCTAAGTGGTATTGACATCTTATAAATGAGCAAGATTTAATTAAAGTCATTTATCATCTTTAAACTTTCACATGTACATTGAAGTCCCAAGGTTTGTGTATAAGGAACTGCTACAGGATGAAAACAATTTTATACACCAGATTTGAAGAATATATACAGAGTTGTTCAGGTGATTGAGTAGTTTATAGACAGATATAAGTAGAAACAGATGACATGCCAACAACACTGTGTGTTAGGTATATGTGAAACAAAGTTATTATTTCAACTGTGAAGGTGAGTTTCTTATGCTCAGTATGTCTGCAAAAGTAAAAGTGATGTAGATCTGTGTTAAGGATAGTAGTAGTTATGTTTTAAACAGTTAAACCCAATCTTGAACTTCATCTGTGAAAGCCCATAGAATTGAATGTATAAAATTTGAAAAGGTGCATAGATTAACAGACATGTACATGGTGTCCGGATGAAAGGTATCCAAAATAAAATAATTATATCTCAGAAAGCATTTTCATACACATTTATGGGTTACGCCATTACAAAGGGAAACAATAATTTTTTCTGAGTATTTAACTTTCTCAGAAAATTTCAATGTGGGCTCCCTAGATGGCAGAACAAATATCCAGACAATATTTTACCTCTTTCCACATTGCTTGAAGCATGTCTGGTGTTACTGTAGCCACAGCGTCCCTTATATGGGATTGCAGGTGTTGAAAGTTGTTGATCTTAACCTGGTAGACAATGTTCTTCACATAACCCCACAAGAAAAATCCAGTAAGGTTAAATCTGGTGACCTAGGAGGCCAAGCAATTGGTCCACCTCTGCTGATCCATCATCCAGCCATCTCTGTCCAGGTGATTCCTAACATGGTGACAAAAATGTGGCAGTGCATCACATAAGCCGAACATGAAAAAAACTTTCAAAGTTTTCCTTTCTGTTGACATAAACCGGATATGTGTATAACAATTAGTTTCCAAGTTATAAATTTTTATTTTGGATACCTTTCATCTGGACACCTTGTACGGTTGTTTAAGTGTACTTTCATAGACAGTGGAAAGTTTGACAGTATCATCATTGTCAGTACTGAACAGTTCTAACAGTAATATTAAATAAAATCATAATGATTGAATTGTGTGAGAATTATTTTATAATGATTCTTTTAGGTCTATTTTTAGCACATGAGTATTTTAATAATTTCCTTGAGAAATCAGATTTTAGAGTTAGGTGATTAATCATAAATGCTGTAAAACTGAGTAAATTTCAGAAGTAGTAATAAGAATATCCATTTCACATTAAAACCTCTTGAATGAATACTTTTCTTAGTCTTGCAAAATGTGATAGAACAAGTTCTTTGTTTCCCTCTCTAAATGTATCATAATATAATTTAATTTGTTTTAGCTGGAGGTGTTAATTATCAGTATCAAATATTTTTCATGAAGAAACTGTGGCTTAATACAATCCCAGGAAAGGATAAGAATGCTGATCTTATATTCCACTTTCCTCAGGAAATGCCAAAATATCTCAGAGGTGAGCATTAGAATGTTGTTAGCTTTTTTCATGGTTACATTTTTTTATTCAACTTATATTTTCTCAGTTTCCTCTGTTGTGTTTTGATATTTTTGATATGATAACATTCCCATCTCTGAACAGCAGATGTCCATAGTCATTTGGCCTCTTCTTTGTTCTAGCAAGTATACATGCAGAGGTGCAATTTTGTGCTGATATTCTGAGTCAAATTGTTAGGTTATTTTTGACTTTGACAATTTTTTTCATTGACAATGGAAGAGCTAAACAAAATTTTCTAAGCTTCTTTTGAAATAATAATTTACTGTTGCTACTATGCATATTTCAGGCTACCACAAAGTCAGCAAGAATGATGCAATTAGAATAGGGGCTCTTCTTTATAGAACTAAATTTGGAGACAGTAAAGCAGAGCTTCAGCTAGTTCCGTAAGTACGCTAATAGCATTTGACAGTTTCAAATATAGTGAAGGAAAATAATTAAGTGTTATGATCATTAACTATCAGATTATATGAAATGTATGATTTCTTATTGTATTGAGTTCAACAGTAATATATGGTTTATTCTCCATTTTGGTTTCTAATATTAAAGGGAAAACATACCATGAAGGTAGCTGAGGAAGTGGAAAGGGAATGAGAATGCTACATAATGATAAGATTCATAATGCATGCTCTTCACCAGATGTTATTAGGGTAGTCAGATTAAGAAGGGTGAAAGTGTTGTTACATGCATGGCAAAAATGAGGAAGTCATGAAAAAATAATTAGAAAAGACCTCTTGGGATACCTAGATGTATACAGGAGAATATTAAAATAGATTCAAATGGTTCAAAATATGGGCTAGTGGCAGACTCTTGTAATCCTTGGGGTTCCATAAAAGTGGGGGAATTTCTTTATCAGTTGGACAACAGTCTGCTTCTTGAAAAGGATTCTTGGAGGTAATTGGATATACCTCTCTGTATAATAATTTTCTGATGTGCAGAATAACTCCTGTTATTACATTTTCCTTGAACAACAGTTTTCTCTTAAAGAACCCACGAGGTCCATCCTCATAACCACAAAGACACCATTAATTAATAATTTAAATGAATGTTGAAGGCCAGGAAATGGTTTTTGTAAGGTAATGTCATCCACAAAACTAGCTAGACTCATAGAAGTTTCAAGCAAAAGTAATCAGAGACTCTTTAGTGTGGTATCTATATTGTGATTAGCCTTGCAATAAATTTTTAACCACGATAAATGTTCAGGAGTAACACGTATAATGATTTATGTGAAATCACTAAGAACACACTTGTTTTTCCTTACTGTTTTAGTCAAATCCTTGGAGAATTGGTGCCAACAAACCTGCTGAAAATACAGAGCACAAGCGACTGGAAGAAATCTATCTCTTCTGCCTTTGCACAGAATTCAGGTAAGCACAATTAGTAACATTTTAAATATGTGTATGTACTGAAGTGCATAATAGGCATTCAGCAGGGTTTCAAATGCACGAAATAAATGCATATATATAATCTTCAAACTACATAATCTGTGCATGGATATTCTGAATATACTATGATCATTAAAGGCAAATGCATGGGGATGGAAGAGAGAATGGGCATGGAATGTCAAAGGTATGCACTGGTTTGACAGAAGGGAATAATAGAAACAATTAGAAATCATAGTCAAAATTGCTTGTATTGACTGATATTCAAACTTACTATCTTGGGATATGAAACAGAAATTGTCTCTTTTGCCACTGGATACTTTCATGAATTAGTTCAGTCCAATATGCACTACCAATACATCTACACTAGATTACAAAATGAAAGTTTCTTGAATGGCTCTCCAGTGGTGACAGTGAAACAACTTAGAATTAAGAATAAATATTTATATTCCTTTCAGGTATGAAGACTGATGAAGCGAAGGAAGCTTTCTTGCAGTACATCAACACTTGGCCCACTTTTGGATCTGCATTCTTTGATGTGAAACAGACAACTGACACCAGTTATCCAGAAGTCATTACCATCGCCATTAACAAGAGAGGTATCAGCATAATCCATCCTCACACCAAGGTACATAGTCACTCAGATACTATCCTTATCTCCAAACAGTGTAGAGCACACATATTCTTGTTTCTGGGCCCCACACAGCACAAATATATTCCTGTATCTAAACTCTACAAAGCACAAATCTGTATGAAAAGGAGAAGTCAGAAACTCTGCAAAATGAGGTAAGTGCGTTATAGGATTATCTTCTTAATGGGTCAAATAAGAACCAGGTTGTGTATCTAAGCACAATATTTTCCATGCAGTGACATAATGAAATACTGGGTTACATATATGACTACATGAATCTCTGAAGTTGTATGTTGTTCTCCTGAAAAGTTAGTTTATTGACTTAACCCTCTTATCTACGAATATAATACCACAGAAATATTGTCTATGGGCTGGGTGACCAAAATTTGATTCTTAGTATGGGGAAAAAATATTTCTCTTCACCACATCCAGATCAATTCTGGGACCTTCCCAACTGGTCTAATGAGTACTGGACTCCTATCTCCTGCAATACAGTGGCAAGAGTACGAAACTGGCCATTCATCTCTGTTTGGGCCAAGACTATATGTCAACAATGTAAAATGTACATATTTCATACAGAAGAATTCAGAAGAATTAATTGTGTTTTTTAAGTATCACATATTCTAGTCCTGCCCCTCTGCCATAGCTTGGGCATTTCATCATAGTAAAAAGTTCCAGGTGTTACATATTAATTTCAAGAGTGGAAGTTCTAATCCTGATACTTTTCTCTACACATTTATGGTGATATAATTACCATTGTAGATACCTTTATTGTATGCATTTTGTTGTGGATCACAGTCTGGTAATATTATATGGCCATCAACACAATCATCTTCAAATAAATAAACCACTATTACTGTATTAACATTTATTCATTATTCTGTGTTTGCTGCACATTTTGATCCAGCTGGGTTATCGCTTGGCAGTTTTCATGATACATCTGTCATTGTTGGATTGTGTCCTAATGTGGATCCATATTAGTAATTGTATTAATAATAAGTAATGTTAAAAATTTATGTGTCTTGTCATGTTACTAGATTGATGTTGTAATATTCTTAAGGGTTAAAACATTAAACATTGTTATTCAGATCTCTATCTAAATGTTAAAATTAACTGCTACTTATTGTCACATGGTGCATGTGGTAACGTAGTTGGTTGAGGCACTATGCTACAAGCTGGAAGGTCACAGGTTCAAGTCCTGATGAGGTCATTGGATTTTTTCAATTGACCTAATCCTTCCAGCCACACTATGGCCCTAGGGTCGACTCAGCCTCTAACAGAAATGAGTACCAGGAATATTCTTGGGGGTAAAGGGCAGCTGGCACGTAGGGCTGACAACCTTGCCGCCATCTATGAGCCGATTGTCTAGAAAATGTAGGAACCTCAATATCTCACAACCCTATGGGCCTCCACAGCCTGTTACAGGGATACCTTTACTTTTTTACTTACTTTACTTATTGTCACATATCCTGATAACGTGACAAGAAGTTAATGGGTTCCAGATTAGATTAAGTGATTTATTGGATAAGTTGTTTACAATTACAGTTACTCAAAAAATAATGTCTTCCACACGATGCAACCTGACTAGTCTGTCATATCTCGAATTTCATCTTCACTCTGCTGTTCTGTATTCAACGGCTATTCTCTCTTCCACTCATATTCTTGTTGGTGTGTATTTGCTGTTTTTTCCTTAGTTCCTTGCTCTACTGATGTCTTCTGCTCTCAGCTCTGCTCTCTTCGCCTCTGTTCAGTTCTGTTCTGTTCTTCTATCCACTTGGTCTGTTATCTTCAGCAGTCAGACATTCCAGAAGACACCTTGTGGGTTCTGTTTTGCATTTTTTATGCACCGGGAGCTAGTGTATTCATTACCGCAGGAACTGCACTAATTCTGGTTTTCATTTCCATGGTAATGGTCTGTTATGTATGCACTGTCATGTGAACATGTTTGTTGCCCAGACAACAATGCAGGAATGTAACTACTGAGCCATTGTCTAGAAATGGGCACCCACTCTGACTCAGATATTCTGGTTTTTATGTGGCACACCACATTATTAATTAGATTACACTGGAATTTTAAGTAAAATGAATGCTTTGGTGATTTGTCGTAATGTAGAGGGCAGTTGGGTGTTATGTATTAAAGCTAAACAGCGGCACGCACACAGGGAACCTGCACAGAATAATACGTGAACGGTGCTGAAAGCAAACCGTAGCCACTGCAGCACATGTAGACATAGAGCAGGTATCCCTGAGATTTAAATTTTGAAAAATCTTAAATTTTAAATTTAAATTGACGAGTGTATATTAACAGAGATTTTAAACATAACTGACAAAATTAGCAAGGCGATTCTGATATATTGGGACCGATTGAAACACAGCAATGGTAATTCAGAAAGCTGGTGTTTTTAAATTTTAAATTACATGCAGTGTGACAGCTACGTATGTGAAATCCACCTGATGATGGCCAGTTACGGCCGAAACATGTAGTGTGAAAGAAGAAAGACAAAGAACTACAATAAATTGTTGCATTTATGACAGTATTTATATTATACATATAGAAGTATGGAGTGCAAGAGGATGCTTAAATATAATATACCATTTATACATTTCAATTTAGTATAGTAGACATAACAGAGCATTTTACTGTATTCTGTTGCATTACACAAGTTAGAAAGTTATGATTAAAACATATATTCCTAAAATGGCTTACTTGATGAAGAGAATATATATTATTACTATTATGGCATGCATTTTGATGTACTGAAGTATACAAGTTGTTCTTTCCTGAAGGGGTAATGGTATGTGCCAATTCTTTTGCAGGAAATTCTGGCTGTGCATCCATTCACTCGCATTTCCAACTGGTCATCAGGGAACACATTCTTCCATGTCTCAATTGGGAACATGGTACGAGGCTCCAAATTGCTGTGTGAGACTTCGCTTGGGTACAAGATGGATGACTTGCTTACATCTTACACTTCTCTCCTAGGCTCTTCTCTCAATGTTGGACGAACCTAGCTGTAATTATGAAGTAATGATGCTAGTTTATGTCACATTATATACTTTTTAAAACAGAGTTTACAGAAAGAAAATATATGTATAAAAGTTTTATTTTAGTAAATTATTTAAGATTATTTATGAATCACAATTCTTAAATATGATATTTAGGTTGCATAGTAAAGAAGCACAGCAACAAAGGGGTGTCCTGCCAGTTTGTTGACAAGGGTTTTGTGCCAGCAAATAGTGTTATTGTTTTTATTCTTGAATAAATCTAAATGATATAAAACAATACATGTATATTTTTAATAAAATGTAAAGAATTACATCATACAGGTATACGTGGTCCATACTGCACTATGAATGAATGTTTGTTAAGAAGGTTCCATACAGCTTGTTGATTTTCTGATGCTTCTTCACAACCTGAGATGAACTCCAGCATCACTTTCTCAGTGTTTCCCAAGTCAGGTCTTGACAAAAGGAACTGCATCCCATTACTCTGAAATTGTTCAGCTGATTTTTTTAAAATACCTCATTTTCTGTCCAGCATGTGCTGGCACCATCAAAGCAAAGTGGTATAAGATTCTTTTTTTTACAAATATTCTTTATGAAAACTGTAACAATTTGAATATTCATTTAAACTACTGAACATATTTCTCTGATGTTGGCAAAAATTCTACTGGATCAATAAAAGTAATTATTGGTTTAGCTGCAGAATGCACTTCACATTATAAATATATGAAAAAGAATGTTTTTTTAGCTATAGTTGGGGCTTCATCAGTTATGATACACACCTTGACTTTCTTGATATTCAGATTTCTGAAGAGATATTTCCTTAATTGAGCTGAAATGTCAATAGTATGAACTGCTGAAGACAGTTACCAATACTTACTTAGTTTTTCTTTTGCAATTTGAGTACAGCATCAATATCGGAAATAGGTGCACTTTTATTTGAATATTGTGGCCTGAAGCCTAATAGTCATAATCTTGGAGTTCAAGAAATGTCACAATGGAATCCATTGCTACATAATGTAAAGTACCAATCCCTGACGTGCACGTGCACAACAGTTGAGGAACTGTTGGTGGCAGTGTTTTCTTGTCAGTCTATGACAAAGCGCTATACAGATAGCCCTTGAGCTGACTGATGAGTCCCCATTATCAAAGCCCAAAACCTAGCAACTTGTCTGTGACACCAAGGTCAGTGGTGTCAGAACGTGATTTAGAGTCCCTGTTAACTATTGTAATAAATGTGAACTGTGTAATTATCTGTAACTAAGATGATTCAGTGGCCAGTAAATCATATTAGTAATTAGAACCTTATGTATAGTCACTATCACTTGACAGTATATAGAAATACACAATGTGCATGGTTTATACTACACTATGAATGTTTTTCAAGAAAGTTCCACACAGCTTGTTGAGTTTCGGGTGTTTCGTCAGAAGTTCTGGCTTGAACTCAGGTGTCATTGCTAAATGATGATTCCCAAGCAAAATCTTGTCAAAGGATACTGCATCCCAGTCTGCCAAAGGTTTACTCATCGTTATTATGATTAATCAGACTGGATATATGACAGTATTGTAGCATATAGATCCGGTGCCAAGCAATGACTATAAGCAACACCCACTGCTAGGCAGTGATTGTGGAATAAGCAAATATATGGCAGCTGTTACTGAGTAATGGCTTCGCAAACAAACTTTATCCCACAGAATTGATTGAAGTACAACAATGAGGTGCAGTCCATGCCAAGGGTTATAAATGGGACAGGTTTAGATTTTAGTTGTGGAAAAGAAATTAAGAAAACAGGTCTGTCAGTACCGGCTCTCAGTTCGACTAACAATGACATGTTAAAAGTAGCCACTGTAGTGCAACAGATCATGACAGGGCTCAGTGAAGCTGTGTCAGAAAAAGACAAAATAATGGTTCTTACAAAAATGGTACCTAATAAACCCAAATGGCTGCTAGTGTTCATAGGTTGCTCAAATTCATAGCATTTACTGCAAATGACATTTGGATGCAGGGTTATGATCTCAGTAAACAGCTGCATTACTTACATATAGTTGTGGCTGTGCTCTCAGAGACACGTCTTAAACCCCGTGAGAGGTTCTTTATTCCAAATTATCACTTTTATTGGATTAACCGTTTCGCAGGAAGAAAAGGCATTCCCCACAACCATGTAGACCTACCCCTGCTTGTTTCAATAGAAGCTACAGAGGTTTGCATACTGATTGGTAACAGCGAAGTGCTACTTGCAGTGGTCTGCAAGTCACTAGGCCACACCTGGAACAATGCAGACATCACTGAGCACTTAAGTTTTAGACATTAGTTGCTACTGGCAGGAGATCTGAATGCTAACCATCCAGTTTGGAATAGCACAGTCTCCAACCCTTCAGGTGCAAAACTACTGAATTTACTGCATATAAATGAGTTTGAAATTTTAGCACCACAATGTCCCACTCATTACTCTCCTGCAGGAAATGGTGACATGATCAATATTGTTATGCACAAGAACGCTCAGCTGTCAGAAATCATTGTCTGACATTCTACAGAGATCACCTACCAATCGTTTTCCATTTACTGGATCATGTTAGAACTAGGGATCTTTTGGAGCCAGCTGACAAATTCACAGATTGGGAATAATTTCAAACCCTGGCCTCTGAATTAATTTCACGTAGACTGCAAATTAACTTGGGGGAAGAAGCCAATAAAGTGGCCCATTACTTTACTGCCTCTATAGCTTCGACGTACAGACTATCATCAAGAAGAATTACACCCTCGGACCTTAATGAGAATCCACCTGATCTAGAGGGTCTGGTAAAATGTAAGTGGAGGTTAAGGAAACTGTAGCAAGTAACCCAGGATCCAGCATGTAAAATGACAGTTAATTGGGTTGCCAAAACCATCAGACAAATGACGTATAGAAAGGCACTTGAATGGTGGGAAACAAAAGTAGGGAACTGTGAGGTCACACCTCAAGCTTTGTGGCCTATTGTGAAATCACTCATGAAAAGGAATGGACCAAAGGCACCAACCACTGTTCATGGACCTTTAGGAATAACATATCACCTGAACAAGAATGCCAACATGATTGCAGATTGTTTAGAAAACCGGTTCACATCTCATGACCTGTATGACAGAAACCATGAGTGACAGGCAGAGACTGGAGTCAGATCTCTGCTTGCATTTGTAGATGACATCTCCTTGTGACATAACATAAATTAGCAAATTTATTGAAATTGAGAAAGGTTTTTGGACTTGATGGTATTCCAAATGAAAGCCTCAGGCGTCTTCCAAGACCACTGGTACACCTGACACATTTACTTAATCACTGCCTTCAGCTGTCTCATTTTCCAAAGCTGTGGAAGGATGAAAAAGTCATAATGTTACCAAAACCAGGTAAGAACCGAAAATTCCCTCAAAATTTACATCCAGTCAGCCTCTTGTCCACAACAGGCAAGCTATTCGAGAAAGTTATTCTGAAAATAGTTCAAAGGGACATTGATGGAAGAGACCTGCAAAATGCAAGCCAGTTTGGTTTTTGTGCCTGTCACAGCACAACATTTCAATGTATGAGGCTTATGGACCACGTCACCTTGAATTTCAACGGTACTGCAATGGTAAACTGCATAACGAGGAGCTTTATAATTTGTACTCTTCTCCAAGTATAATTAAAATGATCAAGTTAAGGAGAGCATGTAACACGAATGGAGGAGAGGAGAAATGCACATAGGGTATTGGTGGAAAGCCGGAAGGAAGAAGACCACTGGGAAGACCAAGGCATAGGTGGGCGGACACTATTAAAATGGATCTCAGAGAGATAGGATGGGATGGCATAGATTGGATTGATCTGGCTTAGGATAGGGACTGCTGGAGGGCTCTCGTGAACACAGTAATTAACCTTTGGGTTCCGTAAAATGCTGGGAAGTTCTTAAATAGCTGCACAATTGACAGCTTCTCAAGAAGGGCTCAGCTCCATGAGTGAGTGAGTGAGTGAGTGAGTTTACATGTTCACTGATTCCCAGATGACCAGCTGGGAAACTTGCCCTCCCTGCTTGTATTAATTTAATTGTGCATGTTTATAAGTTTGTCAGCTTTATGTAAAGTTGTTGGGGATAATTGTAAAGTACAGTGATTAACGTTTTGGACATTTTGCATCATTCTATTTTAATTTAAAACAGTGTTTCGGAGATTGTACTCTGCCTTTGTCCCCAGGTAAAAACTAACACAGTTGGGCCCAGTCAACAGAAGTATCAACAGAGACAACAGAACCAACACAAGGCAGAATATATTAATGAAATATAACACAGACCTACTGTGGGAGTTGAGGCACTTTTTTTCTAATGCATGAGACCATGCTCCTATGGCCGTGCATAATGTAACAGCCAGAGCCCATAAAACTAGAGTTGAACTGAAATAAGAACCAAAACTATTGTTGTTGTTGTTGTTGTTGTTGTTGTTGTTATTGAGATACAAAAGAAAATAAAGGTCAACCACAAAATCAATGAAAGGACATAATCTGTCAACCTTTTAACACCACAGATAAGACAAGGATAGGTATAAATATGAACCCAGCAAGTATAAATGACACAAATGAATGACAATTCAAGGAGATGAAACTTCCTACCAACCAATGAGGACCAAACAGCAAATAAACCAATAATGGGAAGTATTGAATAAATGAACACCTATATAAATCTACATAAAAACTAGTTAGCTGGTCAGATATTAATAGCATAATAAGGTTAGTGTCCATATGCATACAATTTCATGACTGATTCAGATAAGTGACTATGTGAATATGCTAAATGACTTGCATGTTAATAACAGCATAAGCGATTTTACTGCGAGCCAGGATCGCCGGGATAGCCTAGTCGGTATAGCGACTGGCTACAGTCTGGTCGAACGGGGGATAGGAATTTGAGCCCTGGAAGGGTCAAGAATTTTCTCTTCTCCACATCCAGACTAACTCTGGGGCTCACCCAGTCTCCTATAAAGAGGTCCCGGGGTCTCTTTCCCCTGGGACGCAAAGCAGCCAGGGCGTGAAGCTAACCACTAACCTCCAACTAGTGCCGAGGTCAAGAAAATGTCGATCTATACATTCATTCCCCCATGTGCCCCCATGGCGTAGTGCTTAATTAATTAAGTACAGACACAACGGACACAACTACCTTATCTATGTAAAATAAGGATTGATTTCCATCAAGTGCCACAGTACTTTTTAGTAGTAAAATAGATCCTTTACATGTTTCGGCCGATCATGGCTATAATCGGTAGGCGCTCAGTACGTAAAAGGAAATGCTTTACGTGCATGAATTGTCTTGTAAGGGTGAAATCACTAGTATTTTACTGCCAGTAATATGAATGACGCTAGTTCATGTTCAGCAATCCGTGCCTCCCGTACGTTATCCAGCAATAGCGTTGAGTTGACTGTCTATATCAGCGATGGCCAACTGGCGGCCCGCGGGCCGGATACGGCCCGCGACTTGATTTACTCCGGCCCCCTGCCAAGTCTCAGGTTCATTTTCAAAAATCTTAAATTCACAGCTGTGTTGGCATAGAATTCAGTTTTTAATAGGACGTTTCATTAGCTTACAGCATTTTGCAATTGACTGTATACGTTCTTACCGAGTTGGACAGTTCAAACTGTTTTCTATTAACTGTGTTCATGTCATGGAAATTCAAAGTTCCCCAACCCTACTTCTGTAGGGAGATGACACTGAAGGGAAGACCGTAGTGGTGAAGGATTTATGACACCTTCAAAATAATAACCATTCCCAGCTTGCTCGCAGGGATGGTATGTTTACCGTTTCTCTCGGCATCCTGGCCTTTGTTGAGTGCCAGTTTTAGCAGAAATGTCTCCCAGTTAGTGCGATTTTAGAAAGTGAAGTGTGATTACGGAGCGTGAGTGTAGAACTGTTTTTTTTTCAATTAAAATTGTGTTTGAAGTTATTGTAAGTGATACAACATTTCAAATAGAAAATTGAGAAAAGTTGATAGTGAGAATAGTGCGTTAAAATCTGAGTGGGAACATGACTATTTTTTATATTAAATAAAGACCACAAGCCACAGTGTTTAGTATGTTTTCAAGTGCTAGCAGTTTTAAAGGAGTACAACCTAAAGAGGCATTACATGACAAATCATAAACAGAAGTTCGGAAAACACTCTTGTGAATCAAGGAAAGTAGTCTGCGATCAGTTAAAGAAAAAACTTTTCCAGCAGAAATCTCTTTTTACCAATGAAACAAAACAACAAGAAGAAGCTTTGCTGGCTTCTTATTTCGTGACATATGAATTAATGAAAGCTAAAAAAGCGTTAAGTGATGGTGAATTAATTAAGAACTGTGCGATAAAGATGGCAGAAGCTTTCAATGAAAATAAGGTAGGAAACAAATTTCAAACAGTGCCCCTTTCAAAACAGACTGTTACTAGGAGGCTGGAAGATATTAGCAACCAGATATCTAATAATGTGAAAGACATTATCGCTAATTGTTCCTATTTCTCAATTGCTCTCGACGAAAGCACAGATGTTTCGGATACTAATCAGTTGCTGATATTTGTTCGTGCAATTAAGGAAGATTTTACAATTTTCGAAGAGTTGTTAAAAGTGTGCTCTTTACACAGCACAACTAGAGGTGTCGATATTTTTAACGCTGTTAAGAGTGCAGTGGAGGAATTCGGTGGTTTTGAAAAATTGTCCTCCGTAGTAACAGATGGCGCTAAATCAATGACAGGGACAATAAGCGGTTTTGTTGGATTTTTAAGACAGAATCAAATTACTGTACCTACCTTGCATTGTATTATACATCAGGAGGCTCTATGTGCCAAATCAATTAAACTGTCTACCACCATGGCTACTGTCACAAAAATTACTAATTTGATCAGAGGAGGAAATCGATCACTCACTCACAGAAAATTTCTGACCCTCTTGGAAGAAATGGATTCTGCTTACGGGGACCTGCTTCTGCACACTGAAGTAAGATGGTTAAGCCGTGGGAAATGTCTGGTACGGTTCTTTGAACTCCGTCATGAAATAGCAACATTCCTAAGAGAAGAGGTTACGAATTCTGCTGAACTGCAGAATGATCTCGAAGACGTCGAATTCTTGAGAAACTTGGCCTTTCTCACTGATATCACTCAACACTTGAATGTCCTGAATCTGCAATTGCAAGGCAAGAAGCAGACAATATGTCAGATGGTTGGCTTTGTTGACAGTTTCCGTAAAAAGCTACATTTATTTAAGTCTGCATTGGACAAAAATAACCTTCTACATTTCCCTTGCTGTCGGAAACTCTCAGAAGAAGAAGAAGAAGAAGAAGGCTTGGAGTTTAGGGACTACACTGAAATTATTGAAGATTTGTCTTCAGAGTTCGACCGACGATTTAACGATTTTGAAAGCTTTCGACCTGATATTTCTTTATTCAGTAATCCTATACATTGTGATATAGAATCTCAGCCAGGTCATCTGCAATTAGAGCTTTGTGAACTTCAATGTGACCCATCCTTAAACACATCTCAGGTTACTGGAATTGACTTTTGGAAACTGCTTTCACCAGAACGTTACCCACTGTTACGAAATTGGGCTCTCAAACTTTGCTCTGTTTTTGCAAGTACTTACATATGCGAGACAGCGTTTTCATCGCTGAAGCATGTAAAGTCTAAGAACAGGAACAGACTTTCAGATGTCGTGTTATCACATATTCTTCGAGTGGCAACCTCACAATTAGAAGTGGATTTTATATCATTGGTTTCCAGTTTTATGAAACCACAGTGCTCTCATTAAAACAGTGTGTATATGAGGATTTAGGTATAATCATTAGACCATAAAAACTATGATTGAAAGTCTTTTGTGCTCATCCCTGCTGAAAGAGGAATTTGTGCTGTTTTATGGTAAGTAATTGCACATTTCAAGGCATTTTATTTTTCTTTCTTAAATTATAATTGCATTTTCCCCCGGCATATATAAAACTAAACATAAGACATGATCTGGCCAGTGTTTCTTTAAGAAAAAATGCTCTGGGGGTAGAAGTGATAGAAGGCAATAAAATCGATTGGTGAAATTTTCAATATCGGCTTAATATTATTGGTGCAACGTAAAATTTAAATACATAGGTTTAAATGCACTGTTTTTATACGGGTTGTGACTGATTCAGTTTGGGGGGCAATACTCCCCGACCACTCTTCTGAAAGAAACACCGTATCTGGCCCCTGATGGTGTTCTATAAACTAAATTTGGCCCTCGAGATGTATTAGGTTGGCCAACGCTGGTCTATATGGTCTATATTTTGTAATCCGTGGAATTCTGCTCGTCAATTGTTTTGGGGTATGGCTGTAGGTAAATCAGAAAGTAGGTGCCGGTAGATAAGGTTATTTACGACATCACGTTTTTTTCCACTATATTAATATCAAAAGGTTGCCTTTTAGAACGACATTTACATAAACAGGTGTGTAGTGAATAATAATTTCATGTTATCTCTATATGCATAACATCAAACATACATTTAAAGGTACACGCTTAAAACACGTTGAACCCGTGGGTTGCAGGGTTTCTGACGCAATTGAAAAGTATGTGGTGTTAAATGTGTTTTTATGTAATTTCATTACTTGAAATTTAAGAAAATTTTCTTTCCTAACTCTCTTACACAGGAATTTGATATGGAGAGATACGATTGCAAGAAGCTAAACAATGTGGAAGTTAACATTATCAGGTTAAGGCAAGGACATATATCTAAAACAGTAAAGAAATTAAATTCTGCTTGCTTTGCCATTAGGTCTCTGAAATCGTTACTATCTATTAATGATCTAAAAATGATATATTTTGCCAATGCTCACTCTATAATTGTATATGGAATTGCCTTTTGGGGAAATGCCACTAATAGCAAGGATGTCTTCATAGTGCAAAAAAGAATTATAAGGAGTATTATGAATGTAAATTCTAGAGCCTCTTGCCGGGGATTTTTTAAATATTTAAACATATTGCCTTTTTATTCTCAATATATACTTTCGCTTTTGCTTCTGGTGGTGAAAAATATGCATTTGTTTGCACTAAATGCTGAAATACATGTCATAAATACACGACAAAGTACCAGCTTACACGTACCATTGATAAATTTGGCCAAATATAAGAATAGTGTGTGTTGTATGGGTATTAAAATATTTAATAATCTGCCACATAATTTAAGAAAATTATCGAGTGATTATAAAAAATTTAAGTTAGCTATAAATAATTTTCTCTTAAATCAATCATTTTATTCGATAAATGAATACTTGGAGTGGTCAAAAGAAAGGAAATAGNTCAAGAGATCCAAAGATGGATATAGAACATGTCATGAAATAATATAGAGCATAGAATGCATACATAGTTATTACACAACTAGACAGTACAGTGACTACAACAATAATAAAAATTATGTATTTAGATATTCATCCACAGCATGAAAGGTATGAGTGTTCAAGAAATGCCTTAATACAACCTTAAACTTTCTTAAATTATTAGATGCGTTCTTGATCTCTGTGGGCAATTTATTAAATATTTTTATACCTGCATAATAAATTCCTTTTTGATAAATAGTTAAATTAGCTTGAGGTAGATACAAATCTTGTCTTTGTCTAGTATTAATAGTATGAGAATCAATGTGTGATGGAGAAAGAACTTATTTTGTAATACAAATACTAACAACGAAAATATATATTTTGATGCAAATGATAAAATATTTAACTCTTTAAATATGTTTCTACATGAAACTCTATTGCCATATCCCAACATTGCTCTGATAGCCATTTTTTGGAGAAGACACACAGAACTATGAGCTGAGTTTCCCCAAAAGATGATACCGTAGCTCATTAAGGAGTGGAAAAAGGAATAATAGATTACCTTTAGAGCTGAAATAGACATATAATATTTCATATTTCTAATTATGTAACAAGCCTTACTTAATTATTTGCAAGTAAATCAATATGATTCTTCCATATTAAGGCACAATCAACTATAACTCCCAAGAATTTAGTACTGAGGGTACTGTTGATAAACTTATTATTATGTTTTATTGTAAAAGTATCTGACATTATTGTCTTAGTTTTAAATTGAATACAGTGTGTCTTGTTAAAGTTTAAAGATAATTTATTAGCTCTGAACCATCCATTTAAGATTTCAATTGTTATAAGAATATATATGTGTGTAGATCCTCATTTTTCTTGACCTCAGCACTATCTGGAAGTGAGTGGTCGTTTTCACGCCCCGGCCCCTTTACCCCCGGGGAAGAGCATCCGGTACCCATTGAATAGGAGGTTAGGTGGATCCCAGAGCCGGTCTGGCTGATGTGCTTAAAACACCTACAATTTTATACATTTTATATCATGTTTCTGTAGAGCAGTGAGGTTAACTATTTATTTATATTTTGTTTATTTAATATCCAGTAAGTCAGGTTGTATAATGATGAATGTTAGGGTGATTAGTGAATCTTGAATTGTGAAAGGAGTAAGGTGCTTTCCAGGAATTTTCCAGGGGAGAGAGTAAAATGAGGAAACATCAGTCAGGATAGTCAGTGGTCCCAGGTAGGATTTAAACCAGGCACTGAAGCATTATCACTTTAACTATCTGGCTCAGTAGGTTCTGCAGAACCAATTTAAAAATAGAAGCCATTGGTCTATTTAAAGATAATAATTCATGATGTTGCATGTCAACGTAAAGTTCATTCATTCATTCATCAGTAATCTGTCAAGACGACAGGTCCACAGTCTCTTCCAAAACAGTTCCTCCACTTGATGCAATCTAGAGCTTTCTCCTTCAAATGAAACAAGTGATAATGTGGTAGTTTTTCCATTTGCTTTCCACATCGCAGTACAATAGGCGTTCAAACCACTCTGGTCACGCCTGTTGCTATACGAACTTGAACCATCTCGAGCATTATTTACTCTGTGCTTCAAGTCGCTGCTGATGACGCTGCTTCCGGCATCAGTTTTTGGTGTCTCTCTTCGTCTGATGCCTACCCTTTGACCTGTCCAGCAAGGGAGGCCCTGCCAGTAGCTACGCTACCGCTGGTATAGCTCTCAGGGTCCTTGGCATACTCAAACCCCCTCACCACGATTAGGTGGAGCCACCAACGAGGGGGAACGTAAAGTAACCTGATATAAAAATTCAATTGAGAAGTAAAGAAAATCAAACAAAATGTAAGATAAAGTAACTGCCGTGGTAGTTGATGACTTGTATCCAGTGTTGGAGTAGTACGTACTGTGGTAGGAGCTGAAGTCTTGGAACTAAGTTTTCACAGCATCTGGAAAGATCAATGTCACACTGCCTCTTTGTTAGCACATTGTATGTAACATTTCGTTTTAGTTATAATGACAGCAAATCACCATGAAATATAATGTGGTGGAAATGATTTCCTTCTTCTCCCTGACTCTCCTGATTCATTACACATTGGAACTGGTGGTGTATTTCATATATTTTCCTTAAAGTTGCCTTTGCATGTACATTGCTATAATACACATATCTTTTTGGGGCAAGGGGAAGCATAGTTGGTTGAGGGGCTATGCTACAAGCCGAAGGTCGCAGGTTCAAGTCCCAATGAGGCCATTGGATTTTTTTCAGCTGACCTAATCCTTCCAACCACACTAAGCCATGGGGTTTACTCAACCTCTAACAGAAATGAGTACCAAGAATGAATTAATTAATTTTCCTGGGGAGTAAAGCGCGGCCGGCGCGTGAGGCTGACCTTACCGCCATCTTTGAGCCGATTGTCTAGATAGTGTGGGACCCTCAACGTCTCAACCCTATGGGCCTTCACAGCCTGGTACAAGGATAGCTTTACTTTTTTTTTTTACACATACCTTTAATTATTCACAGATATAGAAAACTTACAGATTAAAATTTGACAACTGAGACTACCAGATGCTAAGTGTAGTGGTTAGAATGATTAGGTATTTGTTGATCCCCATAGTGCCCACAGACAGATAGTGGGATAGTACATTGAATGGGCATGTTTATCTTATAAGAACTCAGGAGGTGGCACACAGATGTTAAAGGATTGGAAATTGACAGACCTACCAACAACAAATGTGTTAGTTTTATTTGGTTGCCCCTACTCTTCGGAAGAGTATTTAATACTGAGTTATAATTTTGCTCTTGGAAATTTACATGTCCTACCCCATGGAACTGATGCAATAGATATATATCAACAGCTTTTCAACGTCTTGGTAACAATATTGTTCTCAGTGTGTATGTGCTTGTCCTGCAAGTACTTGTTTCTGGTTGAAAATAGCCCTCTGTTGTTAAAGAAAGGAATAACTTATGTATTATAACCCTCTTATGGATTTTACAGAAATGGCAGCACAGTTCTTCAACAGAGTCGGACAGATTGGATTAGGAGTAGCACTAGTTGGTGGAGTTGTGAATTCTGCGTTGTACAATGGTAAGCACACTTAGATATTTCTATAACACATTTACATAACAGAAGAGCGTTTAAGAACATACCATATCTTGTTCATTATTTTCGCATTTTTAGGTTCAGAACAATAGAGAGGTTTAATTTAAGGGGGGTTTCCTTAGAATATTTGTGCCTAAGTGTGAGGAAGGAACAAGAGGCTGGCTGCATAATAGGGAACATCATAGTTTGTACTCTTCATGATATATTATTACAGTCATCAAATCATGAAGGATGAGATGAATGGTGCAGGTGGATAAAGAGAAAGATGAAAAATGCCTAATAAATTTTAGTCAAGAACCCTGAAGAGCAAAACCCACTTGAAGAATAAGGCCTCATTCTAAGTACTGGTCACTTGTCTTTATGAACAAGGTAATGAACTTTCAGAAATGTAAATTATAATGAATCTTCATATTTCATAAAGGGCCTGGAATTTGTTTACTAGCTGAACCACTGTTACTGTCTCAGGAAGGTCTCATTACTGTGGTACTGGTTAAATGTAGATAAATAAGAAGCCTCAAGTTCATTCCTTACTCAAACTCCTATGATCATAAAAGAAAAATCTTTAATTAAGTAAATTGCTTTTCTAGTATGGTACTTTTATTTAAGAGTCTTGCTTGTGAAACATAAAAGAAATCTGTATGTTTCTTAGTCCAGTTAAATTCTGCATGCTTTTCTGAACAAGACAATATGTATTTTATTTTGTGATGAAAGTCATAAGAGACAGCCATTGAATGCTGACATGTAAAATTGTAAATATATGGATGACACGTACAACTGATTTTGACCACGGTAAATATGGCTACACTGGCAAGGGCCAGCAGTAATTGTAAATGATAGACCCATCCTATCATCAGGGATGGGGGCCCCACATGAACATACCTACACCTGTCTGACAGTAGCAAAAATCTGGTTTTGGGCCCCAGATGTGGCTTGGCAGCAGGACAGACTGGCTTAACTTTGACTTTGACTCAGTTTGATTGAGAGTCAACAGTTGAGAACAAGTTGTGAGGTGATGGCAAGCTGGCAACACATAAACGAGAGCAGAAGAATTTGCACTGTTGGGAACCATAACTGAACAATGACTAGTGAAGACCGTAACAGAAGAAGACTTTGTGAATGCTGTAATGAGGAGTCAAGTGCGTGAATTAGTGAGAGCATTATGATTACTTGTAGTTACGATTTGTAAGAGTTTAATAAATCCTACTACCAATTCAAACCCTGTGATGAGTCACTAACATGTGACAATATATATTGTAAAGTACCCTTTGCGCTTTTTTAAGTGGTCATTTAAATATCCTGGCATGCCTTGTTACACCCTCATTTAACATCAAAGCTCTTAAAATTACAGTAACTCATTTTATAAGTAAGATATTTTGGACACAGTAAGTTTGGTATTGCACAATGGTAAGATTTGATTTGTAAAGTGGCTACAGAGACAGTCTTGACCCCATGCACTTTGGCAACAGTTGCTGCTTATATTTTATTCCAACAACATGGAAATACACTTTCACATCAGTTGTTTTTGTAATTGTGTTGTAGTACCAGTTAAAATATGCCTTTAGTTAAGAAATTTGGTGTTGGGCAGCCTATGTTTCATGAAAAATCAATATACAGAGAAAGCAAACGCCATAGATGTTAAGAAGAAAGCAGTCTTCTGGGATTTGGCACTGTGTATATGTGGTGTTAACCGACGTTTCGGAGGAACGTATCACCTCCATTTTCATGGTTTTCTTCTTCTACTTCTTTTTTCTTCTACCCTGAAGAGGGAGGCAATACGTTCCTCCGAAACGTCGGTTAACACCACATATACACGGTGCCAAATCCCAGAAGACTGCTTTCTTCATAGTCACCGCCGTGAAAGCCTCAAATCTGCCATAGATGTTATTGTAGCTAGTACATCGAATGCTAACCTGGATGTATCTGCAACATTTACTTCATTACAAAAGGCCGCGCCATAGCTCAAGTGGTTAGTCGCTGGCTTCCCACTGCGGCGGCCCGGATTCGATCCTGGGTCCGGTCAAGTGGGATTTGTGGTGGACAAAGTGGCGCTGGGGCAGGTTTTCTCCGAGTACTTTGGTTTCCCCTGCCAATCTTCATTCCACCAATTGCTCCATAATCACCCTCACCTATCATCTGGGGCTGGTACAATAGGCCAGAAGTGGCCGCAGTACAAGGGACTTATTCCCACCCCACTAGGAATAAAAAACTAATACTTCATTACAGAAACTGTAGCATGTAAAGAATGTCCTAGGCAGTAATTTCTATGTAAATACAAACAATAGTGCCTCAGGTAATAAGGGTGTTTCAAAAAGAGCTTTACAACTTTGGAAGCTTATATAAATTTATACAGAGGACATACACAACGTTTTGCACTGTCATAATGTAACAAAACACACCGAGTCTCATGCACGTGGTACTATAGTACCCAATACTGCCACCGTGAGCGCTCCCACAGTTGAAATCAAGATGGCTTCTTTCACAGGTGCAGAGCATGCTCGTTGTGTGTTTTGGTTCGAAGAAACGAAGTATGCTACACATGTTCAAAGGAAATTTTGCACTCAGTATCGCAAGGAACCTCCCAGTAGGCCTACAATTTACTCCTGGCACAAGAATTTTGTACAGACCGGATGTTCTGTGTGCCATGCCAAGCCACTTGGTCGCCCACGTGTTTCTGACGCTACAGTGGAACAGATTAGGGAGAGCTTTGTTCGAAGTAAACGAAAGTCAACGTGACGTGCATCTCAGGAAACTGGTATTCCAAACGTTACTGTGTGGTGAGTGTTATGAAAACGTTTACACTTAAAAGAGTACAAACTATCCATCGTTCAACACCTTATGGATGCAAATAAGGTGGTTTGTAAGGAATTCTGTATGCAAATGTTTCATCAGATACAAGACGATGAGAAGTTTTTGGACTCCGTAATTTTCGTTGATGAGAGCACGTTTCATGTCAGTGGTAAGGTCAGTACCCACAACTGCAAGATCTGTGGCAGCGAAAATCCACTTGTCTGCCTGGAACATGTTCGTGATAGCCCAAAGGTGAATGTGTTTTGCACCCTCAGCAAAGAAATAATGTACAGTCCCTTCTTCTTCTTGGAGACGACCATTACTGGTATCATATATCTGGACATGCTCCAAGAGTTCCTCATTCCACAGTTAGACGAAGATGACCAAGAAGGCCGCCTTCACTTCCAGCAAGATGGCGCACCCCCTCATTACCTTGGAGAAGTGAGCAAGTACCTCAACACCCGTTTCCCAGGTCGGTGGATTGGTAGAGCGGCGCCGATAGCATGGCCACCTCGTTCCCCGGATCTTACTCCCCTGGATATTTTCTTATGGGGATTCGTTAAAGATAGAGTGTTCGTACCACCTTTGCCTGCAAATGTCGTTGAGCTCCGAACTCGAATTACTGCCTCAGTTGCAGAAGTGACGCCAGAGATGCTACGTAGTGTGTGGCAAGAGACTGACTACAGGTGGGACGTCTGCCGCATTACCAATGGAAGTCACATTGAACCATAACTGTCCGAGGTAAAACTCAGCGTGTTTTGCTACAGTATGACAGTTCAAAATGTTGTGTATGTCCTCTGTATAAATTTATATAAGCTTTCAAATTTGTAAAGCTCTTTTTGAAACACTCTGTATAATAAATGATATGTACAACCTCCTTGGCAGCATCCTAGAAGTCTTCTGCTGTGAAATTTGCCATTTGGCAGTGAATTGTTGCATCCATTGTGATAAATATTCTTATGGATCTCTAATGAGAGTTGATGTTTACAGTTGATGGAGGTCATCGGGCTGTAATATTTGATAGATTTTCTGGAATCAAAAACCAGGTGGTAGGAGAAGGTACACACTTCTTCATTCCTTGGATACAACGTCCAATCATATTTGACATTAGATCCAGACCCAGGAATGTTCCTGTTGTTACAGGGAGCAAAGGTAATTAAATAATCTTATTCTGGGCTTCATGCTTCTCAGTTTCAAATTTGATGTTCCTTAGTTAAAGGTTTTCCCTCACTTAAACATGCAGTTTTGGTGATCCCAAGTCAATCAATCCAGTGTAACATTACCATCATTTAAGGTTTTCCTTAGTTTAATGTTAAGAACCATTGGAC
>NW_019734317.1:2430195-2446339 GCF_002891405.2 Cryptotermes secundus
CCCCCAAAAAAAAAAGATTGAATCTGACTGCATCCTAGTTTACATAAGTTTGGATTGTGGTCTTCTGGGTTTTGGCACCAAGAAGTGCGGTAGGTTATTACTGTCTTGCAGGAACCTGCTGCAGATTCCTCCTAAACAACAGTAACCACACATAAATCTATATGATGGCATAACCCAGAAGACCACAGTCTAAATCTTTACCACTGTGAAAACCATAAATCTCACTTGTAACATGTAATGGTAGGTGATACACAATACCTCATAGTATATAAAAGAAGGAAATAAGTTGGCAACCAAGATGAAATGTGAGAAATGTAAATCTGAACAAATTGAAGTTTGTACTTGTGTTCATTTCTACAGGATTAACAAAATCTTTCATAACAATCATAGAAGATTGGTACTCTTCAGGTAACATAACAGAATTATGTAGTACATGTGTAACACATTGGACTAGTATCAGTTTGAAAAATTTATTTTTCTGTAGATTATGGCCATCAAACATCATGTACATATGTCAGTACATATATTATACATTGATGTCATGTTATTGTAATTGTAAAAAGTATGCACTGAAGTCCCTGTTTCATGAATCTCTTGGGGATGGCTTTCATTACACCAAATCAAGGTTTTTACAAAGTATGAGTTATGCAAAATTACATCAAGGGACAGTTCATCTTCTGTATATAGTGATGATCAAATAATTTACTTCAGTGAGTAGTTAAATACATTTTTTCTACACAAGTAAATATAAATACATAGTCAAGAATATCAAATTAATTTAAAAAATAATTAGGCCCTCTCCAAGAAATTGTTTTGCTTATTATTAGGACAAGGAGTCATCTCGTATCACATCACCACAATGTGATACACATGTGACCTACCCAAGGTAGGTTACCTTAAGTTACCTTTCACGAGATCCCCCCCCCCCAGAAATGCTGGCACATTACTGAGGGTGCACAGCCACTGTTACAGATGGGTCTCCAAAGAGTGATTGATGCTGTGTGTATTTATTCTTATAAATTCCAATAGAACTTTGGTTTAATTTTTACCGCAGAGCTGTCACACTCCTAAAGGCATTCAAAGTTGTGGGCTAATTCTACTGTGAAGAGTTTTATCCCCTGGGATATAACACTGTATAGTCCATTGGAAGTCATCCAGCTTCAGGCAGGGTTCTTGCTTGGCATATTCTTCAACCCTGAAGATGGAGACACTATGTTCCTCTGAAACTTCAGTTGGCTTTCAGTGGACTTCAGTGTCACAGCTGCGCCTGTGAGATCCTTGAATCCTACAAATGTCTACTAAGTACAGAGTCTGTGAGTGCAGTCTGAGCCTTACTGTCTCCTACACACTCATCACACTCATATTATGGCTTTGCATGAGCTGTCACTCACCTTTTAAATAGGTTAGCAATATAAGTTTATCTTAGATACCAGACAGTGTTAAGTATCAGTGACAAATTCTGGTTTATTAAGTGTAATGCCATACTCTGAAAAATGTTCTAGATTTGCAAAATGTCAACATCACGCTTCGTATTCTCTTTCGACCTACTCCAGATCAGCTGCCTCGTATCTACACAATTCTTGGTATCGACTATGATGAAAGGGTTCTGCCTTCAATTACCACAGAGGTGTTAAAGGCTGTTGTTGTAAGTAGTTCCATGCACTGAGTTTCTAACCAGTTGGGGGGTACAGAGAGACAAAAATAGGTCCTTTGATACATGCAAGAAACTTCAGCAAGTGAGTCAGTCAACACACACATACACACACACAGTGCAGGTAATTAACTCTTATACTAAATTGTCCCATTTGCGATAGCATTTTTTTCCCCCTTGTCTTTTATGAGGTCTAGACATATTTTTCTGTTAGACAGATGTCAGTACTTGATAGCTCATATTAGAACATGTGACCTCATTGCAAAGTGTTATAAGTTGGATTCACTCTTTTTACAGCAGCAATCAGAGGTTTATTACTGTACTGTTTGGGTTCTGTTTTGAAAATCGTTTATATATTTTTAATTTTAGAACAGTGGTGAACATTAAATTTCACCTCAAATTGACATATATTGTGAAGAACATTCCCAGAATATTACAAGTGTTACGACATAGGTTTTGTGTGATGCAAGCAATTTCAACGAGGAAATTATAATAAATGATCCTGTTGTCCTGTAGCTTCAAGAACCGATTCTGATATGGAAAACGTCACTTATATTGGGGGGGGGGGAATAATCATCAGTTGATTGTCTGCAAATTCTCAGATGAACTGAACATGCAGAAAGTCTGTACAGATATTGTTTAAAGAATGTGTTTGTTTAGAGGAAAGGAAATTTTTCAGAATGACATCTGGGGAGTGACCAGTGACAAGACCTAAATTAAAATATGACACAGAAAGAAAATGTCATTGTCCCATGGTGAAGCTCACTCTTTCCCAGACTGAATGTTAACGTCAAAGATTAGAATTCTGCTAATCTCCTTTTGTGATATAGAAGGAATTTTCAAGTATAAATTTCATCATCCTGAAAAAAAGTCAAGCATTCTGCCTTCAAGTTTTTGAATGTTTATGGCAGTGGATTTGATGCCAGACAGGTGTGTTTTGCATCATTGCAGTATATCTTCCCATACATCTCCCTCTATAATTCAGTTTTGAGTGAAGATAAAAATACCAGAATTCAAACAGAAATCGAATCATCTTGCCATAGGTGTAATTTTGATGTACGAGGGGAGACCCAAAAATAACCAGAAACGACCTGTTGCGCACGCATGCTTTGTAGTTACGAGCTGTGCTGCTAGATGGTGTTAGCTGGGGGTCTCCTGCGACTGTTAGTGAGCTGGCGTCAGTCTGAGTTAAGTGGTTTGTCTGTGGTGCTCTGTTGTGTGCGTTCCTGTTTCAACCCTTTGGCGATTAGTGAGATGGCCGACCAGAAGGAACAAAGAGTGTGCGTGAAATTGATGAAGATCGTCNCCCTAACAGAAAGCAAAATTTCACGCACACTCTTTGTTCCTTCTGGTCGGCCATCTCACTAATCGTCAAAGGGTTGAAACAGGAACGCACACAACAGAGCACCACAGACTAACCACTTAACTCAGGCTGACGCCAGCTCACTAACAGTCGCGGGAGACCCCCAGCTAACACCACCTAGCAGCACAACTCGTAACTACAAAGCATGCGCGTGCAACAGGTCATTTCCGGTTATTTTTGGGTCCCCCTTCGTATGCAGAATTGAACATTTTACTGATGGGTTTTGAGTCTTGAAACCATTCAGAGCAATATGATGATCTCCGGCAGTATTTAGGGACTTGGGATAGAATTTTAACATACAGAGGCAGAGGAGAGCAAAATGAAAATGACCAAACCTAACACTTAGGGATAAAATGAATTCTTTTTTTGTAGTGTTGGTCTTGCTGCATCATTTTGAGACCTTATGCTAACCCTTGCCATGTTACACAACTTCACTAAAATTTAAATCCTGTTCATTTTTTCTGTCTATAATTTTTGCCACCCCATAATATCAGTTGAGTTTGGTAAAAAGCCACCTCCTGTCATCTAGGATCATTCACAAGAACTGAAATAAGATCAGTGTAAATGAATAGCAGATTGTAGAGTATACTGTATACAACATGGAGAGGCAGAAAGGTACTTGCAGATTTTTTTGGAAATGACAAGCAATGGAAATTATGTGTGTAAGTATATTGCTTCTGGTGCTGGAAGGGTTAGTACTCTTCTGTTCAGCTTTGTTGTAGATTGCAGTAAATCTAGAGGTGAGCTTTCAGATGATTTGTTTGTATATTATTTTAGGCTCAGTTTGATGCTGGGGAGTTGATCACACAACGAGAACTTGTATCTCAAAAGGTCAGTGAAGATTTGACAGAACGAGCTTTACAGTTTGGCGTCATCTTGGATGATATATCAATAGTAAGTTAATTTCTTTTTATCTCAAGCTCATCAGAAATGTATGGTAAGACATTTTGGTCCAAGTTCTGTGATTAATGATAATGAATTTTATTACTATGTTAACAAAGTATGTTTTCAGTCAGAGCAACTGTCTTTAAAATTTGTTCACAATGCTTGTCTACTTCTGAAGATTTAGTACTGCAGGGAATAAGGGATTAAATGGCATGACAAACAAATGTCTCCAAAGCACCTTCTTTGTTGTTTGGTCCTATGTAATCCCACACTGACTAACATCAGGATGCACTTGTACAGATCATTTGCATTGGATATCCCATTCCTCAAGCTGAAATATAGTTTTAATAATATCATTACCATATTTACATGCTTCTTAATCAGAAAATTATGACTGTATAATATTAAAAAAAAAGATAAGTTCTTCTGAATGCTGCTGTGGTTTCCCCATGTTAGATGTTCTTTCAGATCTTTGCTTATTATGAATTTAACCTGAACAGGCTAAGATCCCAGCACAGGACGTGTGAGACAGAGAATCCTATTAGCAACATATTTTTATGGCAGCCTCCCTTAATTCACCAGTTCTCATTTCCCAGAAGTGCTGCTTATGTTTATCGAATAGGAATCCATCCTGAGGACAAGGAAGTGGAGGAGCAATATGATGGAAGATCAGAAGCATGGTATTGCTGTTCAAAAGTAGCAGCCACTCCTAGTTAGAGAGTGTGATGGTTTCCCTGCATATTGAAAAAATCTGTTGATGCTGTAATTGTCAGAATAAATGTCATTGTACCCCAAACTACAGCTTTAGCTCTACCTTCTGAGCACAAGAAGTGTAAGTATCCTTGGTTTGGGGGAAACTTTAATTTTATATTCAGGAAAATTATTTTTATAGGCACTTTGAGAGGTTTAGGACTGGTTATTTTTAAAACAGATTTTCTTTTTACCATAAATTTGTTAAGACAGTTATCACGTCGGACAGATTTAACAGGTTTAAATCCTTCAACAGAAATTCGAGAGATCAACCCTAGTATTTTTTCAGTATGTGTCCTAACTGAGGAAAAGGATGCCAATTTGTTGCAGCTAGAAATTGTTGGAATGTTTTTAACTAACCCTTCCAATATTGCAGAGGTTTTTTCAAAACATTTCGCTCTGTTCATGGTATTTCATCATATGGAACCTTTCCTTCTCTTAAGCAATGTACAGAAGTTTCATTTTTATCTCCCACTCAAACTTTGATGTTCAGAATGCTATAAAACTATTGCAACTATCAAAATTAATTGGACTTAGTAGTATTGCAAGTTTTGTTATAAAGGGTTGTACTAAAATTTTCATACCAGTTCCGAGGTTTATTTTTAATCTTAGCTTATTTCAAAACACTTTCATAACTAGTGGAAGCAGCAATTGTTCCCGTTTTCAAAAAGGCAGAAGTTCCTGTCTTGGTAGTTACAGATCCGTAGCTATTCTTAATGTGTTCTTAATTTTTCTGTATTATACATGACCACATTTCTCACTTGTATAAGTTGGCTTATGTCTTCTCAGCATTATTTTACCAAGTCATAATACAGTTTTACCAGTTTAGTCACCTTGATTTTGTAGCCCCTGTAGTTTGTTCACGAGGTCAAACCGATTCTATTTATTTTGACTTTAATATTATGACTTTTGAAATTAATCCACATGAACTGCTTCTCTGTAAATGTAATAATTATGGATTATCTCCTGGCTACTTAAACTGGTTTTGCAGTTACCCAACAGCCAGACAGTCTTAGTGTGCGTATTTATGGTGTGCAGTTTTCGCCATTTGTTATCAGGCGTACCTCAGATGTCAGTCTTGAAGCCAGTGCTTTCCAATTTCTGTATTAATGATTTATGCAATGTAATTAGTTGTTCCAGTGGTCTTCTTTTTGCTGATGATCTTAAGTTGTTTTTTTTTTATAGCTAGTGGGGTGGGACGAAGTCCCTTGTACTGCAGCCACTTTTGGCCTATTGTACCAGCCCCAGATGATAGGTGAGGGTGATTGTGGAGCAATTGGTTTGAATGAAGATTGGCAGGAGAAACCGAAGTACTCAGAGAAAACCTGCCCCAGCGCCACTTTGTCCACCACAAATCCCACTTGACCAGACCCAGGATCGAACCCGGGCCGCTGCGGTGGGAAGCCAGCGACTAACCACTTGAGCTATGGCGCGGCCTAAGCTTAACCTTAGTAAACTCAAAGTTATTACTTTCACTAGGAAACTGAATATGTTTAATTATAAGTATACCCATGAAAATTTGCTTGTATGGGAAAGTGATCATATTAATGATTGGGGTGTACTTATTGATTGTAAACTTTATTTTCTTCATCATCATGTTGACTTTCTCCTTTTATTTGCAGTAAAATTGCTAGGGTTAATTCTCACCATCACGATTTTGTTTTTCACCGTAGGCAGTGTGCTGATGCTTTATTTTGCTGTGATCCTATCTAAACTTCAGTGTGCTTCTGCATGGAACTCTGTTATGATCATATACATCATCACTCAGGCACTTTATTTTCAATATGTATTTAGAATGACATTAAATGTCACCTTCAGTTCTAGAAACAATCAGTATTCATTTTCCTGCATCAAACATACGTAACTTTTATATGTTAAGCTGCTCCTACAGTCATTGTCCTGAAGCTAGATGTGCTGCTGCTGCCGATGCAGTTTGTATATCAGATATTTTTAGCAATTTAGACATCAAGTGTAAATAACCTAAATTAATTTAACTTTTTCTGTATTTGTTCATTTATTTTTTATTTGTATGTTTGCTTGTGTTGTCTTTTGTGTTTTTGCTGACACTGATTTTTCCATAGCTAATAGTTCGGCACAGAAGTAAAGAAGTATTACATTCTCGTCATCGATGCTGCTGCTGCTGTTGTCAATGTCGTCATTGATATGCTGTTACAGAATTACTGGAATTGTGTGTTTTTTTCTTTGCAGACACATTTAACATTTGGCAAAGAGTTCACACAGGCTGTGGAATTGAAACAGGTTGCTCAGCAAGAGGCAGAGAAGGCTCGCTTTCTTGTAGAGAAGGTAACCATTATGAAAATTAGTGTCACTCTCTTGAGTCTTATATAGAATGGTTGCAAAGCACTAGTGACCTTTTAGTTAGGAAATCATTTACGTATCTCATAATAAAAATCTACTCATTCATTGTTCCATTGACCAAAGATATAAATGTAATATAATGCTAAGGTTACACTATAAAACTGGAGCACTGTCTGCAAGAAGAATTAATTGGCATGGCCTGAAGGATGAGAGGATACATAGTTTGCTTCACTGTGGTACTAGAAAAGATTTTTCGTATCATAGATCTGTTTACTTTATTTCCCTTCACTCACTCTGATAAATTGTCAAGTTCTGAATGCCATATTTACATAACATAAATATATTGCAATTATGTAAGAAGCATGTTCTATTTAAGTAGAAAGATCAGTGTATGGTAAAAAATTTTGGTATGCATGGTTCAGTGGCAGAAGTAACACAGTAAAAATAAATATGAAGCATATGGATGATTCCATTGTTACACAGGTAGTAAGCAGCCTCCGTAGTCTAGAGGTAACGTTCCCACCTCATGACTCGTGGTACGCGGGTTCAAACCAGGCGGAGGTCGTCGAATTTTTAAGGGCGGAAAAATTCAGGGAACAAGTCCTCTGGGAGGGAGTTTAAGCTGTGTGCCCCTTGTCGTAGCTTTACGGCACGTAAAAGAACCTCATATCTCCAAAGGAGGTCACTGAGCCAAATTCAAGGATGTTTCCCACCCAACAAGTAGTCTCTAACGCCTCTGATAGATGGGGGAAGCATTATAGATACCGCCAAGCTAGTGGAGGCCGAACTCGCTGGCTTGGTCGGGACTGATGGTACACACCAATATTGGTAGGATATAGAGACTGGTTCATCATAGAGGGAAGCACAGTGGACCAATACTGGTCTAAGTGCATGGGGAAACCCACCCTCTCCAATAACTAACTAACTAAACAGGTATTCTTTCTCACTCTCACACATGTGCATGCACGCGCGCGCACACACACACACACACACACACAGGATCAGTTAATGTTGTCTTAGTACACTGTTAAGACATAATTCCTATTTGATGTTTCTCTGTGAAAGAAAAGAACACCTTCCAACACTATTGTTGCTGTTGCTTCAAACCGTTTTACTTACCATCACATCACATAAAATGCTTTTCTTTATATTATATAGCATGTTATGTATTATATCATTTACTATTTTGATGTCTTTGGCAAAATTAAAAAAGAGCAGAGGAGAATATTACCAGATAAAATCACAAATAATTCCATTCATCAGTCTTGGTTTTTTGCTTAATATGGCTAAGTGGGGTTGTTGAGCCCTGTGTATATGTGTTACGAAGGATGGCAGGCATAATTGAAGTACATGATATTAAATTGTTTCAAGGTGGCAGACCTATTCAAACTGTGCACTTTTGTCTTAGATACATTGTCTTTAAAAGGTTTGTATAAAAGCAGTGCATGCGCATACATCTGCATTGCAGTAACATGAGTACACATCCGTGATTTAATAACAGTTGAGTTTGAATCGTAACCTGCTCAGTGTTAATTGAGTGAGTGTAGGTGTGTTATTCTGTTAGCTTGTGTTTAGTTCTGTACTGCATTCGAGTGTAGTTGAAATGTGTTGTGAACATACCATTTCATTATTTAAACAATGAATATGCAAGTATGCATTTTATTTATAGTTTTAGCAATGGTAATTCAAGAACCTTAGTTGAACAATATTAACCTTTAAGAGACGGCCATTTAAATTCCGGTAGTGGTAGCGGGACGGAGTTAATTTAAATGCCCGCCACTGTAGAGTAATAAAAATTGTAATCATGTTACTCAAAATGCTGTGATTTCTACAATATTTGTGATAAATAAACGAAATAAACGCTGCTTTTATCTAGAAAGAATATCGAATCAGTTATTATAATTTACCGATTTTAAAATCTCTAAAAATTTTTACACTGATGCCAAAAAAATGTTTCCCCTCAATTTCGAACGTCTGTGCACAAAAATGCATACAGTTCCTGCACAAAACATTTCTGCAGTCTGAATGCCTGCTGGTGACATCATGCTCTAACTATGGCTTGTGTTGCTACAAGGTTGGATGTTTACGCTTCGTTCATCATTCTCAAGTTCGTAGGTTCCTTTCGGTATGAACGAGTGTGGGCGATGTCTACTCGTTCGCAGAAACACTGAGTGTTTTATCTCATATAGCCAAACAAGAAGTAGTCTCTTTTGAAATATAGTCGAGCAGTGTCAGAACGTTCAAGGCTAGCATTGTGTTTAGCTGTCCACCATGGCCTCGTATTTGGAAGACGCTGAAATGGAGAATCAGCTTATAAATGACACCGATTCAGACTGTTGTACCGATGACTCTGAGAGTTGTGAGGAAGAAAGTGAATCAGAAATTGAAGTCGATGAAGAACCATCATCTTCATCGGCAACCTGGGGACCACCACACCAGCGTGGCAAGAGGAGTGTGAATAATTATTCAGGTGGAGCTGTGGGCAAACTGTGGCAAACAGTTATAGCATCTGTCGTCGAACCTGGAAATGGACAAATAAACTATTTTTCCATCTCCTGGATCTGAACAGTTACATCCTGTTGTCACACAGAGAATTTCGTCTCGCTCTTGTGCAGAATATGCTCGAAGGGGTCCACTTCGCCCTCAACAGCCCAGGGGTCGAACCCCTGCCGTTTCATTGGAGATACCTCGATTAGAGGAGCTCAAACCACATCACTGGCTGTTGATTTCCACGAAGAACCATCATCTTCGTCGGCAACCTGGGGACCACCACACCAGCATGGCAAGAGAAGTGTGAATAATTATTCAGGTGGAGCTGTGGGCAAACTGTTGCAAACAGTTATAGCATCTGTCGTCAAACCTGGAAATGGACAAATAAACTATTTTTCCGTCTCCTGGATCTGAATAGTTACATCCTGTTGTCACAAAGAGAATTTCGTCTCGCTCTTGTGCGGAACATGCTGGAAGGGGTCCACCTCGCCATCACCGGACCAGGGGTCGAACCCCTGCCGTTTTATCGGAGATATCTCTATTATAGGAGGCCAAACCACATCACTGGCCTACTTCCTCTACTTCACAATTGAGGTGTCGTGTGTGCTTTTCGCGTGGGAAACGAAGAACCGTCCGGACAAAGTGCGTGAAGTGCGATGACGGACACTGGATTTCTGGATGTTTTCAAGATTTCCACACGAAGCCAACAGTCCGATAGACGACGCAGGTGGGAAGAGAGACAACTTATAAAGCTGGTGACCAAAAATCATGTAATTAGAAAAAGAATTTATATCTTAAAATTAGATTTTAAAAAGCCGGCCCCACGCGTGGACTGTGCGACGACCTATGGCGTCATTCGTCCCCTTGACTTTATTTTAATGACGCCATGTGGCGTCGCTCGGCTCTTAAAGGTTAATGACAGTTCCTGGACAGGATAATTCCAAATAAAACAAGTTCACTAAAGTTCACAAACATCTGCAAGAGACTGGAACATTTCCTATCATTTCAACATCAGATCATTCTCCAAGAGATGCAGATGCTAGCCTTGTTGATGGTTCATTTCATCTTTATTCATGACTAGCATGTATCATCTTTGCTGTTGGCATTCTGACCATTGTCTACTTGTGTCCTAAAATGTGGTCCTCTTTGAACATTTTGTCTCTGTTTAGCTTTCTGTCTGATGGTGATATATAGTGAACCATTGAAACTAGTCAGTTGTGTAATTTTGTACACAGATAGAACATGAGCATAACTGCAAGTTCTTACATGAAATATTTTTTATTAAAGATTATACAAATGTGGAAATTGTGTAAAACTTTGAAGTTACATGTGGCAACTTTAATGTTGGTAGATCTATACTAGTTATTGATTTCTAATTGTTTAAGTAATTTTGAAGAATTTTAAGGAACATCAGTGTCATAAGTTGTCTTGCTGTATAATGAGAGATTTCCTACTCTGACGTAAAATGGTGTTTGCAGGCTGAGCAACAGAAGAAAGCAGCAGTTATATCAGCAGAGGGGGATGCTCAGGCCGCAATACTGCTTGCCAAATCATTTGGAGAAGCTGGTGAGGGTCTTGTGGAGTTGAGGAGAATTGAAGCAGCTGAAGACATTGCCTACCAACTGTCCCGCTCACGACAAGTGGCTTACCTACCTGCAGGACAAAACATACTACTCAACTTACCAGCACAATAAAACACTGCTACATCCCAACCTTGCTGTCAGGATTCTTTCAGCATATAGGACTTGCATAAACAGTAACATTATGTGCGTCTTGTAGACTGTGAGAAGTCTATGTTTATTGAATTTTTTAAAAAGCTTCAGATTATGTTATAGAACATAATACAGGGTCTTTTCCTGTGAGAGGAAAACGTTTTATTTTCAAGATATTTTGTNTTGTGTTTGGTGAATATTGCAGTGATGTTTACAAATGAATTTACCATTCTCTGACATTGTTAAAGAGAATCCAAGAAGACTTTGTGTACTACATATTTGTTTTGGGAACTGTTTTGTTCAAAATGTAAAATACTGATGGGTAGACAATTCAGTGGTAACTTAAAATTGAATTTAAATTTTGTATTGGTGGGAGGGCTGCAAGAAAAATAACAGTTTCTACATTTTAGAACAATTGAAAATTGAAACTTATTTTGAGGAAAGTTCATATTCACAGTGAACACAGTAGCAGACTGCCATGGGTTTTTAAAGCTTTCTTTAGTGTGAAATGGTTGACAAAAGTTCATTTGATGAAGAGGAATGTTCCTGCATTCTTTGCAGTCCCATCCTGGTTCCCTGTTCCCTGGACGCATATGGCACATTGTACTTGGAAAAATCCTCTTTGCAGTAAGTGGGAAGTGTGTTCCAATGGGACATGCTGTGGATCTGTCTTCAGTGTCTTCCTCCTTGAAAAGTTGTTCTCTCCAGGATGTATGTCTGGAACAGTCTGTTATTCACTTTGTGGTGGAATTACACAAGTGCTTTATTCGACCCTCAGCTCTTCTCGGACACAATTTGTAATATTGAATGAGTGGGAGAAAAGTTTCCCATACATCTTTTCTTCAGATGCTAATAAGGTTTGATCTTCCGTCAAGCCAGTCTGTCTCTCCCCCTCTCTCAAATAATCGAATTGGATTGAGCTGCAGCATATAATTTCTTGATAACTGGTATTGTCTTCCTGTTAAGCTTTTCAGTATTGCCCATAGTTCCTGTGTGAAGGGTAGATGACAATTAAACACATATTTTTGTCATGCTACTTCAGTGATTATCAACTGCTTCATGGGACATCGCCTTTCCTTACTTTGTCAGTTCCAGTTCTTGCAGCATTCCTTTTCTTTGTAGATTTACTCTTGCATAGACTGCAAATTTATAGTGTTTCAGTTCTTGGAACAGTGTAAACTTAAAGACAGCTTGCCTATAAAACACAGTTTCTTCCATATTTATTAATTTAAGACAGAATACAAGTTTTGTAACTGATGCATGGCTCCCAGGTTTTTAACAGAGTATCACTTCCATCCTCTTGCTCTTCTTGACCAGTGCAAGAAAGACATATCATGTTTTGGCCTCAGAAATGGAGGACATTTTCAGACCAATCCTTACAGTCTTCTGTTGAATATAATGCTTTATGGTGAGTCTTACTTAGATGTGCATCAGACATTCCTCAATGGAAAATTTCTCTTTAGGCAAATTATGTTCCTGAATGAATTTTACTGTCTGTCCAAGTAGCTGCCTGATTTTCTTCAAATGGTCATTGTTTCTGCATCATCATTATTGACAACATGAATGTTTTGGAGCAGCAGCTGAAATCTCCATAGAGACATGAGTTCATAAAATGTTATATTGCAGGAGTAAGTTCTTTGTCCTTCACTTCTTGTTTGTTTACTAACCCCATTGTCCACAGCAGAGAAGTGGAAACTCACTTCTCTGCAAGTATCCTTCCAAAGTATTATTCTTGCCTCTGTATCTGCATCTGCATCATTAGAACACTTATGCACACCTGTTTGTCTTAGTGACAGTATCATAAGAATACTGTATTCCGTATTGGAGAATTACCTGCATTGACAAAAACTGTGGCCCTAATACATACATTTGTATACAGGGTCCAGCAGAATGATCTCCCAGTTTTGGAACATAAATAAAGAAGGCAGTGTAATTCCTATTCAGAATTTTGTTTCACAATACTAAAGAACAATATTTGCCATTTTGTTTTGTTATTGCTGTCAGTTTCTTTTAAAGATTATATCATCTCAGTGCTTGCCCTCATGAGCTATGTTCTCTGAAGCCTCACCCTGAAGTTCTATAGAGCTCACCTTGTCATTACCCCTGGTATTGCTGTGATTTTATGACAGATAACATCTTTCAATTTGTCAGTTGTCTGTGGCCTACATTTAAAGATTTCCATCTTCACGTATCCAAGAAGGAAAAAATCGCAAGGGGATAATTCTGGTGAGCGAGCTGGCCACGGGATGTCACCATGTAGTGAGATGAGGCATCCTGGAAAATATTTTCTCAGAACTTCCATGGATGTTCTTGCCATGTGTGCAGTGGCTCCATCTTGGAACCACATATGCATTTCCAAGTTTGTTGAGTCTTGGCTCCAGGAAGTTTTGTAACATCTCTACATAGTGATGGGGTGTAATTGTCAATGTGCATTCTTCTTCAAAAAGGTGTAGCCCAATTATTCCGAGTTCCGCAATACCACACCAAACAGTAACATGCTCACTGTGAAGAAATCACTTGTGGAGTTGTCAAGGATTGTCTGTGGCCGAATACCGAAAATTCTGCTTGTTGACAGCCCAACAAATGAAGATGAGCTTCATCACTAGCGAGCACATCAATGTCAGTTGGAACATTTTCCAAGATGGCCTCACAAGATGCTTCGTGGCTGAGCCAGATACATTCCCTGTGTTCCTGAACAACCATCATTTTGTATGGATGGAACTTAAGGTCTATGTGTAAAATTCTTCTGACACACTGATCAGATATTCCCAAGGTCAGAGCATGCTTAACGGCTGAACATCTTGGAGATGTGGTAATGGCCTGCCTCATTGCTGTGATATTCTCTGGTGATCGAATGCTAAGATGTCTACCAGACGATTTCTCTTTCAAAGCTGAACCTGTCTCTCTGAAATTTCTAACCTACAACAATATTTTTTCCTGTCAGGAACTCTTCTGTGTCAACCTATTCCGAAATTTGTATGAAATAACCCTTGCGTTTCAATGATAGTCACCATTTTCTAAATAAGTTTCAATTACAAATGCATGATGTTCACCATCCCACATCATGATGGCAACAGAAATGGCAAGGCTTCTGCTGCTCAAAGACATATCTCCCACCTGCCCACCTCCAATAATGCCTGCATGGCAGCAGTTTTAAATCTGGGAGATCATTCTGCTGGATCCTGTTTATTTAAGTTCCATGCCACTTTTTCAATCGAAAATGACTGTACAATTGCCTCTTATTTTCAGCATAGATGGTGATATATATCTGCCTGTAATATTATATCTTCCACATTGCCCTCATATACAATGCTGCTATAGTGAGAAAATACAGATTCATTGTGTTACAAGTTACATCACACAGAATTACCTTTGGCCTTCAAAGGCCCACAAATTTTCACAGGTTGCAAAGTTTTCTTTCCCTCAAGTCATGTTTGTTGTTAGCAGTTGCTGTGTGTAAGGAGCTACAATGTAAAATATGATATATGTCTTTAATGCATCCAGAAAGTAGTGACAGATGATTCCATATGCTGCAATCTTCTGAAAAACCTAAAAACCACAAACAACAGGTAACATGGAGCCTGGAGAAACATGTATATGTAACAAACGCAGCCCTGTACTGAGTTTGAAAGTTTTGTGGGATATACCAAGTAGGAACTGAAAATGAATAATCATGGAAAATTTCCAGAGAAACCACTGAAGTGATTAAATGAGAGAAAATAATTCAGTTGTTTAAATAAATTGCCAGCAAGGTTTGTGGTGTGGGCTCAAGGCTAACCCAGGTGATTTGTGTAGTTGTTATTAGCACACAGCAGTGGACGGTAAAGTAGCTGCAACGTCAGTTACTTCATGTATACAGTTAATTGCCAGAAGTAAACCATTTGTAAATATGTGTGACAGCAATGTATGAGTGTTGCTGAATGAATATAACTTCTCTGAAGGTTTATCTTGTTTATTTGACATAGAAATATTTGGGAAACTGCCTGAGAATTAAGTATAATGTGTGCACAGAAATGCAGCTGTGAGGTATTGTAATAAAATGCCTTAAGTAATTGAGTCCATTTTGTCTGTCCATCACCATTTAGTGATGTGTGTATATCCTGGACACTGAAACTGATCAGGTAGTGGAGGATGATGTTGACCATGTTAATTTTTTTATTTTGTGTTGTGCCGCCTTTGTTTTCTTTGAGTGGATGGCACTTCTTATTCAGAAGATCACAGGTGTAGATTTCAGTCAGGAGGCTGGCTGTTTGCCCCCCCCCCCTCCTCAGTTCATCTATGCAACTGCTGGAATAGTGTTTAAAATAGGCATGTTCAAGATGAGAATTTATGAAAATTTGAAGAGTGGAAATTTTCTGTAGTAGAGCAGTTTTTTTCCACTAATAATTCATAGCACCACTTTTCCTCAGTGCACTAAAGTGTACTGCCATATTCACCTGAATGGAAGATGATCCTGCATGCTAAATGTTCCTGCATTAGGAAGCATGTCTACACAGAGAAAGTGATTTTATGAATTGATTTAATAATCTTACTATAAACATGTGAAAGAAAACAAATATTATAAAACACTGTAGACATGAGATTTGTTGAGTTAGTTTCATTCTTGAAGCCACTGGCCTTTATTCAGCTTTGCCATTCTCTGCTCGCTGTTCTTGTTAGCTCTCAGCTTCAATATTTTCACAGCTCGTATCTTGTCTCATATTCATTGCTCATACTCTCCTGTTAATTGCCAACATTCTCAGGTTTGTGCCCATCCTCCCATTCTATTGATCAGATATACAGCAGTCATTAAATCTTTTGACTCTCAGTTCTGGAGACATATGTTGCCATGGTCTTGATCCACTGGCAGGCACAGTTTTTTACCATTAAGATCTAAATGTTTGTGACTATGGTATATTACTGCAAGTATTATGTTTTTGGACATTGTCCATTGTCTCATCTATTTATTTAAAAAAAAAGTCTTCGCCCGCCCCC
>NW_019734317.1:2446345-2462153 GCF_002891405.2 Cryptotermes secundus
TGGAGACTGGATTCTGTCCCAGTCCTCAGGTAAAACCTACTCAGTTGTGTCCAATAGATAGAGCTAGTCCCTACCTCCGGGCACCTATGCCAGTTTAAGAAGGGGTTCATAGGGGGTTAGTAGTCACTGCATGAATCTCAGACTGGCAGCCATTGTTAAATGACCTTCATATGTATCCAGCACAAACATTCCTTTTTTTCTGAACTGTATTCTTGGTCCCCTGTTCCCGAGAACTTGTAACCAGTACTCCATTCAGTACTTCTAGTCATCCATCTATGATAGTTGACGTTGCTGTACGTTGAGAGCCATATATAACTGCACTTTCTCTTACTCACAGTACACTCATTGGGTTAAGGTGGACGCTGCCTTAGACTAAAGACCCTAAATGAATATGTCACAGAGTCAGCTATATGAATCATTGTGGTTCCGAACTTCTAAATGGAGATTCTGAGAGCAGAATCTGCATCAAAGGAAATAACAAGGAATCTGAACTTTTTAAAACTGGTCATAAGTAATGCTCTTTATTTAAAGCAGAGGACCTGGAGGCTAACGCAAGCCCCAAGTTAGCACACTGATGCCAATAGGTTTGTCTTTTAAAAACCCGGGCAATGTCGCCCCCCCGTGGTGTAGGGTCTAATGGCAAATCCAAACTCTCAAACCTCAAGATGGTGGCCCTTCATACACTGTGATGAGAGCACAAAGTGCAGCAGATGAGAATGGGATGAGAGGTGAGTATTCTGCATCTTAAAATGGGATCCTTTGGCTACAGGGCATAAACCCTGACGGAAAGAAATCCGAACCTTAAGAAAATGTAATGTTCAGAAACCTAAAGGAAAAGCGGTTAGTCGCTGGCTTCCCACCGCGTAGGCCCAGGTCTGGTCAAGTGGGAATTGTGGTGGACAAAGTGGTGCTGGGGCGGGTTTTCTCCAAGTACTTCGGTTTCCCTTGCCAATCTTCATTTCACCAAATTCTCCATCATAATTACCCGGGGCAGGCTACAATAAGCCAATCAGTGGCCACCATGCCAAGTGGACCCAGTTGGACTCCACCCCCCACTAAGCAAATTTTAAAAAAAATTAAGCCCAAAGAAATATTTGGTCAGGTCAATGGGCAATAATTCTAAGGGAGGCCAAGGCTAAATTAAAAGGGCTCCAAAGGCAGAGGTGGAGGAAAAGAAGGAGAAGTAGTAGTAGTAAAACATAACTAATTGTAGTAAACATGACTTTGAAATCTGCTGACAATCAACTCCCAAATAACCACATTTTCTTCACAGATTGTTTGGCAGCTGTCATGTATCAAAAATTGTATGCTAGTTTTGGATAAAATTAAAGGAGACTGCAGAAAATACTTGCATTAACAAACTACACAAAGAAGCTGCAATACTTTCCCTTGCATGTTGGCTTGTTTTTATTGCTAGTGGGGTGGGACTAAGTTCCTTGTACTGTGGCCACTTCTGGCCTATTGTACCAGCCCCAGATGACAGGTGAAGGTGATTGTGGAGTAATTGGTGGAATGAAGATTGGCAGGGGAAACCGAAGTACTCGGAGAAAACCTGCCCCAGCGCCACTTTGTCCACCATAAATCCCACTTGACCAGACCCGGGCCGCCGCGATGGGAAGCCAGCGACTAACCGCTTGAGCTATAGCGCGGCCCTTGCATGTTCGCTTACTAAGAATTAAAGGAATTTATACAGTTTGGAATACACGTATATTACTACATTGTGCCCTGAACTGTCCTCTTGTTGCGTTACCGAGCACTGACTAGAGTAGTCGACAATGAAAAGAAAAAAATGGCCCCTGCTTTAATGTTTCTGCAATGACAAAATATTAAAGGAAAATTGCAGCAATTAAAACTGATTTATATTCCGAAACTTGATTTCGGATGTTGCTGACATCTGATACCATGGTCCACAGTTCCCACAGAAGTGAGTTATCACACTTAGTCCTGATCAACAAACTGTCATCAGTAAAGTATGATTCGTGCTATCCACAGACATATAATATTTCGTGGAAATTTGATGTTTCGGTTTCACAGATTCGATCGCATTTGTGATCCTATGGGGAAATGGAACAAGAGGACAAACACGAAAAAGACGACACAAAATTTGTAGCCAAGATTACCCAAAATATATCTGGCTGCATGCAATGTCTTTGCATGGAAGAAAACCCATTTGAAAAAGTCCTTTTTTTCATTTACTATCAAGAAGCTTGTCCGTTTTCTGAGCATTGTTTATGGTAGCTTTTCTGAATATTACAAAGGACAGTCAGTAAATAGGTCACAAATGGAAGTCAGACAGTAGTAATTGTCGTAATGGGCTTTCTGTGTATATCACTAGGTAGCAGACGCGCAAGCATATGTTCAGAGGCAGGTTTCAGTAGTGAAAATGGCTATCGTGCTTGAGGGTATACTACTGAAGAACAGCGTTCTGTTGTGCGTTTTCTTATGGGCAAAAGTACTCAACGCAAAGTATATTCATAAAGAAATATTTACTATGGGAAGTGTTTGTCACGTAAAGCGGTTTACAAGTGGGTCGAGAAATTTTCTCAAGGACGTTCGAAAGTCACAGATGATGCCCGACCATTACGACAAAAGCAACTGTGCAGCGGGTGGAGTAGTTAATTTGAGCTGACAGGTGGATAACGATAAACAGTGTAACAACTGCACTAGGTTCTTTCCATGATTTAGCACACAGCATAATGTATGATCGTTTGAAATTTTGAAAAGTGTGCGCATGGTGGGTGCCCAGAGAACTGAAGGATCGATAAAAGTGAATGGACTGGCTCTCTCCTTGCAACATCTCTTATGATATGCAGATGGAGAAGATAATCTTAACAGGATTGTTACTGGGGTCGAATCATGGGTGCATCACTTCTACCCAAATCAAAGAGTGCTTCAATGCAATGGAAACATCCCAGTTCACCTTGAACCAAAAAGTTATGCCATCAGCTGGGAATTTTATGCTTACCGTGTTTTGGGATTCTCAAAGAGTACTGTTAGCCCATTTGCAGAAGCATGATGGAAATGTGAATTCTGCTTCGAACTGTGAAGTTCTCTTCAAGCTTCGGGATGCAATTCGCAGAAAACCTGCAGGCCAACTGGCAAGATGTGTACTGCTTCATCATGACAATGACAGACCCCCACACAGCCCAAGTAATAACAGTGGAAATTTCTTAAATATCCACCTGACAGACTGGACTTGGCCTCGAGTTACATCCGTCTGCCTGATCCGCTAAAAAAAAAACGAACGTTTTGCTGATGACGAAGAAGTTGAAACGGAGGTGTAGAAGTTGCTGAGACAACAGCCAAAAGATTTATATGCTGCAAGTTTCAATGTACTGGTAAAACAATGGGACAAGTGTATCAATGTTAGTAAAGGATATGTAGAGAAACAATTGGGGTTTCCAGGTTCGACTATCACATATTTTACGTATTATATCATTTTGTGACATATTGACTGATTCTTCCTCGCACTGTATACAGGTAATAATCATAGGACAAGTGGCTATAGCATAATGGCGTCGTAATAACTTCACTCATGCCCTGCACAAATTTGTTATTTGAAAACGTGTGCATTATTTTAGGTGGCATAATTTTTACAACACTAACCCAGTTGAACCTTCAAGGACTTTTCTTAATAACCGAAAGCAGTTTAAATAATATTGTTGTTTACATCGAACGAAGGTGGAAGAAATTTACTAACTTGCCACTATGTAGAATATGTCTACATTTTTATCATTATCGTCACCATCATTAACCTATAGAAGTCTACCGAATGACAGAGTTAAGTGGGTAGCATGCCTGCTCCTTATTCTGAGGGTCACATTTTCAAATCTCGGCCCAAAGACCAGCTATTCTGAATAAATTTTCATGGACTTCCTCAGTCACTCTAAACAAATTCTGGAACAGTCCCTCATTAGGACACGGCACTGTATAGTCTGAGTTATGGGCTAAATAACTAACTCCAAGGGGCTGAGTCCTACTTGAGAAGCTAATAGTTGCTCAGCTACTCAAGAAATACAAGCATTAGCATTTTTGTAATGCATTTTTTGCATTAGCATTTTTTTTGGAATCCGGCGCTTTACTGCCGTATTTACTAACGCCCCAATTCCTCATTCCCTCCACCCCTATTTCTCTAAGATCAGTTCTAATATCAGCCCATCTACGCATTTCTCTTCCTAGTGGGCTCTTTTAGGTGTTCTTATCAAGATTCTGTGTGCACTTGCATTTTTTCTCCCACGTAAGCTCTATGCCCTGCCCTTCTTGACTTGATCATCCGAAAGACCTTACTGGCGGCGTATAATATCAGCCTACAGCGAACCAAAGCACAGATAGAACACACCGAACATAGGTATATACGCCCAGACAAAACGCATACATCATATTTTATGATCATATAACGACATATATCATGAAATATGCACACCTAATATACCACACATTAACAACCCGTACATCATAGAAACTTGTCTCTGGGCTCCACGACCGGATTTACTACATAGAAAGCTTCTAGCAACTTGCACAGTTCTACACTGTAACAGTGGAACCCTAGAATTGATTTGGCATATACAGTTCTTAACCTGCCATACTTAATGTTTTAAATATTTTAAAAATATTTCTAAGTATTATAAATATTTTTTAATATTCTCGTAATATATTCAACACTTATATCACTGAATATATCTTGACACATGGTATACATTTCATTTTTATATTTTATCTTATATCTTATTTTGTACCTTCTATTTTAACTCTAATGCCAACGTCAGGCAAATTTTTCTGTTATTATATAATATGACACGTTGCACTAGTATGGGTCCATATTGGTAGTTTAATAACTAAACATGTTCCTATTTGTAACTGCCTGATGATGATCTTGTACGGCCGAAACATGTAGCAGGAATAGAAAGTCTAATTGTAAAATATTAAAAGTGAATGTATTTGTTATGTTGACGGTTAACCTAATTCCTATATACGTATACATATATTTTTTTTATTGCTAGTGGGGTGGGACTGAGTCCCTTGTACTACGGCCACTCCTGGCCTATTGTACCAGCCCCAGATGATAGGTGAGGGTGATTGTGGAGCAATTGGTGGAATGAAGATTGGCAGGTGAAACCGAAGTACTTGGAGAAAACCTGCCCCAGCGCCATTTTGTCCACCACAAATCCCACTTGACCAGACCCGGGATCGAAAACGGGCCGCTGCCGTGGGAAGCCAGCTACTAACCACTTGAGCTATGGCGCGGCCAAATTCGTGTATATATATATATATATATATATATATATATGACAGATTACTGATAATGGTATATATATATATATATCCACCACGTCCCATAAATGCTCGATTGGGTTCATGTCGGGCGAACGTTGTGTATATGGTGGTGGTATATATATGTGTGTGTGTGTGTGTGTAATATAGCTTCTATGTTTGCTTTTGCGGTATTTATGACCCACCACCCGCATACATGAACACCATCAGTATACAAAAGTAGCCGTTGTGTCTCATTCGGTATGAGTTACTATTGGTGTTCTTTGACCTCCCACATGGCGTATCCCAAACCAGAGTTGAAGAGTGATGGACTTAAGTCATATCCTTCCTTTCATTCCATTCTGAGTAAGAAACTTATCACGCGAAGTTTCGTCCATATGGAATCTACTGTACGTTTCGTTTCATTTGAGAGTATGTTAATTATCCTAATTATTTTCGTGGATATATTAGATCTAGTGAGAATACTGCACAGTACTTCTCTCCTAAAAGAATCATAGGTTTTCCTGAAATCTATACAGAGCTGATTTACCGCACTACCATTACCCAACTAGTGACGAATGCATAATTTCTGATCAGTAGTTGATCCGTTAGATCGGAATCAACACTGACTGTGGTCACTAATTTCTACATACGGAATTAACTTTCAGAAAATAATGTTGGATAAAATGTTATATAAATTAATAACAATGATATGCCTCGATAATTACTACAGTCAATTTTGTTACCCTTCTTATAAATGGGTGCACTCTTAGAATCCTTCCACTGTTAGGTAATTTTTCCTTATTCCAAATGGGATTAATTACAGTATGGATCTCAGAATATAATGATTCACCTCCCGTTTTAAATAATTCTACCGTAATTTCGTCATTGCATGACGATTTACATCTATATATACCTCAGAAGGACTTGACGCAGGTACCAGTATGTCACCTGTTTGTACTTCTGTCTGCGTAACATCATTAATCCCAAAAACGTTTAATAACTGACAGAAGAAATTCTTACACCCATTCAAAATACTGTGAGAAGCCTCAAGCCGATCAACTTTTCCTTCCGTTACCTACTTAGCTATAAATGGTAACCCCTACCTTATAAATTATCACAAATTATTACTGTCACATAAATTTCTCTATTAAAATCCATCACAACACAACAAGAAAACAGTTGATGTTTAACAGTATTTTGCTACATGTTTCAGCTTTTTAGAAAGCCATCATCAGGCAAATACAGATTAACATGTTCTTAAGCTGTTGAATTGTATACTATTTGCCTGATGATGGCTGTTTAAAAAGCCGAAACATGTAGCAAAATACTGTTAAACATCAACTGTTTTCTTGTTGTGTTGTGATGGATTTGAAGAAATAAATTGATATATTTAATACAACAGAATTCATCTTTTGAAAAATATTACTGTCACGTATAAGAGGTTTGCGTGACTAATAATAATTGATTCTGGATGACATGACTGGATTTATTGGCACTTCTTTACAGTTACACTCAATTATGACAGCTCACAATCAATGACTGTCCACGACTCGCTCCATTCCTTACTGGACCACTTGCGTCTTCTCTTCCACTATGGCGAATGACGAATCACTGCTCACACACTGAACTGCCTTGAACGAAGCCTGTCTGACGAATCCCTCCTACGAATGAATTACGACTCTTTTATAACTTCCAGGCAGCCCGATTATAGGTCACCATATCAAACGGTTCCTCTGTTATTTTGTTTTCATGTGCCAGGGGAGTCTGTGTTCACCAAACCTTTGCCTAGCAAATGGACTTCCGCTTCCGGCTTTCAGGCGGTGTTTACTGAAGCGTTGGCTAGCAATGGATTATTCCATCGCATTATTTAAATTCATCCATTGCTCTGTAAAAATCTCTAATTTTCTTGTTCGTATTATGCGTTTCAATCTCATTGGTCTTGTCTTTCAAATATTCCCCCTTTTCCCCTGATACATCTGCCAGCTTCGCGTCTTACATTCTTCAGATGACCTCCATTTATTTGGCTAGGATCATGTAACCATCTGGGTTTAGGTTAATAGTTCTGAAGATTCTTCACAAAACCATGAATTATGTTGCTTCAGTTCGATATTACCTAGACTTTTTGGTTTAAGTTTTGTTATTGGGTCTAATACATTCCTAAGGCCAGTCCATATCCACATTGCACTTACGTTTTTTAAAGCAGCAAACTTAGGAGGTACGTAAGATTTCAAATTTTTGTTTTTAATTCTGCATTGTTTAACTTTTGCCATGTTACATGGGTCCCTTGCCACCACGGCATGGCTCGTCCTCAGGTTGCGGATGGAGGAAACGCCTTCCAGGTATGGAAGGAAGCTGAATATATATTTAATAAGCAGTCGCGGACAGCCGACAGGGGGTGGTCCTCCAGTTTGGGGGTTTGGCGTGGGGCTAACAAATCCTCACCATAAAAATAATCTTGTTACGAACATTTGCAAGAAGCCTCAGAGAGCATGTAGCACGAATGGAGAGAAGAGAAATGCGTATAGGATATTGGTGGAAAAGCCAGAGGGAAAGAGACCAAGGAGTAGGTGGATGGATAATATTGAAATGGATTTTAGAGGGATAGGATGGGATGGTATGGACTGGATCGATCTGGCTCGGGATAGGGGCCAGTGCAGGGCTCTTGTGAACACGGTAATGAACCTTCGGATTCCATGAAACACTGGGAAGTTCTTCAGTAGCTGTACAATTGGCGGCTTCTCAAGNGCAGATCCCAGCCTTCAGAGATTGAGTCGGTCTATGAAATATTAATACGCGGGAAGTGGTTGTTACTTTGGCCTGCACCTTTGAGATCTTCTGATGATGAAACTACCCACCATCGTTGAGATAAAGGAGGTAAATCCTACGAGACTGAATTTTCCTGCACAGTTTCTTCTAATTAACTGGCCACGAACGTCATTAGTCACGTTGTGAAGAAACTAAATTGTGAGGCCATTTGAGAGTAACTTTGCAGTTCTAGATATAAACTGACAAAATTGTAGGTCTATCAAATTCAACAAACTTTCATGTTGCAAGAGATTCGCTATTGTTAAATGGTAACAAAAATTTTATAAAGAAAATAAATTGATATAATTTAGCGATATAATTGTGCGTGATATACGTGAAAAATATTGTTCTTTTTATTGTGGAATTAATGTTGAAAAGATCATTATGCCCATTATCTTTATCAACTTGTCTTCACTTCATTGTTGTTATCATTGCCACTGCATCGGACATTAGTTGGCTTGAGTTTCAATTACGAGGATTAAAACCGTTTCCTCAAAGTTTCTATTAAGCCCTCAGCATAGTATATCCTTCGGTTTATATGTACTCCGGATTGCGTTTACTGGTACTAGTACCAAATATTCTAGACATATATTCCATACTTTTGTAGTTGGTTGAGGAACTGTGCTACAAGCTGGAAGGACTCATGACGATTCCCGACGAGATCATCGGATTTTTTTTTCTCAATTTATCTAATCCTTCCAGCCACACTATGGCCTTGGGCTCGACTGAACCTCTAGCAGAAATGAGTACCAGGAATATTCCTGGGGGTAAAGAGCGGCCGGGGCGTAAAGCTAACAACCTTACTGCCATCTGTGAGGAGATTGTCTAGAAAATGTGGGAACCTCGACGTCTCACAACCCTATGGGCCTTCACGGCCTGTTACAGGGATAGCTTTGCCTAATTTTTCTTTCTTTCTTTGGCACTACAGCCCCGATTTGGGCCTTGGCCTACCTCCATTAAACTCTCCGTTTCACTTCGGTTTACTAGATCTTAGATATTCGGTTGGATTCCTTGGGCGAGGGATCAGCTCGTCGAAAGGCCTCTACCTGTACATAAGCACATAAAAACACACACACAGACAAACACCAAACTTCCATGCTCTGAGTAGGATTCGAACCCACGACCCAGGCTTCCGAGCTAGCGAAGACAGTGCATGCCTCAGACCGCTCGGCTACTGTGACCGGTAGTTTTGCCTTATCTTTTTGATATTTTTTATTTTATTTGAATACAACACTATCTGCATAAATTCCGTTGCTAGCGTACTCGTATACTGTGAGGCCATATACTCGTACATAACCACACTCCTGTACTAGGAGATCACTGCTACATCTGCATTGTCCAGCTGAAAGAGTGTTGTTAATGTTCTTGTTCTCCAGAAATGAACTTCTAATTCAGTCGGATCGATTGAGATGAGACAGTTTATAGGAAAAAGCGCTGTAATATGAGAACCTGAGACGTTAATACGGCTGACACCAAACAGTTGTACGCCACTTAGATCAGCCTTCCATCCTTGCTACCAGCTGCGGAGGAAATTTTCCATTGTCTCCTGAGGGATGCTGCAAACGCCTTGGTTTCACTTCATTACTATTGCATGTTTTGTTCAATGTAACCTTTAAAGGGCGCGCCGCTTGACCTTTAGTGCTCATGGGCTGCTATGTTTTTTTAAGGATTTCGTGGTAGCAAGTCTTCAGATATGTATCATTGTATGAAATACGGTGTTTTCCTCTTTAGAAAAGTTATTGCACCAGTGAACCTATATTATTAAAGCTAGCAATCGCGCTTTGTTATAAAGATAGCTAATATCACTTTCGGAAATATGATAAAGTACAATGTTTCCGAACGACGGTAACAGTTCAAAATTGCATTCGCGCCCTTGAATTAAGAGTAGACGAAACTTGGAGAATGCTTGGTATTACTGAGTTCAAATTCTGCTATTTATAATGTAAAGAGATGACCAAAGTTATAATTTTACCTGTTACTTTGCATTAGTGCGTGGAGGAAATTGCGTAATTAGGAGCTTCACAATATGAATTATTCGGTAGATATCACTGGGGATAACAAATCGAGGAGGAAGAAAGGGCGAAGCATGTAGCAGGTAGAGGAAAATTAAAAATGGATATACCAAATCAGTCGGAAAATCTAAAAGGAAGATATACCTTGGAAGAGTGGAGGTTAATGTTAAAGTTAATCTGGAAGCTATAATAGGCGCAGACTGCATTCTTCTGGCTTAGGAAGTGGTCCAGTGCTGGCCTGGTGGATGGAATAATGGGCCTTCGGGTTCCATAAAGGACGGGGAAATTCTTGGCTAGGCTGGGCGGCTATTAGTTTCACAAGAAATAATCTGTCCCCTGAAGTGTTGACAGTTATTCTTAAGCTCGGTTAGACTTGCTGAAGTATAAATACAAGGGAAAGTAAAAAATGCATAGCAAATTGTAGAGAGAAAGCAAGAAGAAAGGAAGAAAGAAAGAAAGAAAAAAGGTTGAAAAAAATAAATATATAAATAGGAAGGCAGGAGAAAGAAAAATAAATAGAAAATGGGAAATAAGATAGAGAATGAATGAACTGTTAAAATAATAAAGGCAATAAATTAATGGAAAAGAAATATTTCGAATTTATATAGAATATTTTTCATTTGTGTAGCTCAACTTGTATCACCTGAAAGTTTCTTGGAGACTGACTGGAACCATGGCCTGGCTACTTGTGTTAGAATGTCAACCACAGGTGTCTGGGACCTTACTGCAGGGGTTAAAATATCTGTTCACTTTTCCCTCTTTACTGATTCTGAAAAGTGATCTTCATCTCTGAGCACTAAAATTGAAATTCTGCCTCTTATTATCACATAATTCACAGGAAACTGGGCGCTGTAAAATAATTAAAATTATATTAGGCGAACTTGTTCAGGTTACATCGCGTTAAGACAGGTTGTCACGCACAGCACATTTCGTAAAGCCAAACTTTGTAATGAAATTAATGTGAAGGTAACATTATAAAACTCAACTTTCTTAATGTTATCTATTCTTTCAAGGAGCCAGTAGAGAAAAATGGAATACATTTTCTATATACCATTATAGACAAAATATGTAACTTAATGTACAAAAAATTTAATTTGAAAGTGTAGCATAAGTGGGCCTGTATTTAAGCCTCCAGATGTACAGGCCTATACATACTAATTCCACGGGGCAGAGGACACCTTTAAAGGTAGAAATTGGATCATCTGGAACACAAAACATTATTGAAATATTTAAAAGAATTCGTCGCTGACCCCTGTTCTGAGTCATTTTAATCCGGTCCGCACCTTTCAACGCAGTATCTGAACATGGTCCCAGTCTGTGCGAAGTTTTCCTTTGGTGTTTACCGTCCGATTATTTGTGACATAACAGTAAAAAGTGGGAAGACAGCTAATATAGTGAAAACGATGTCAAATTTCACAGGAATTCGCCTTGTTTATAATATTAAGAGCGTTAAAATAAAACATTGTCATTCAAGAACATTCTCTGTTAGGTACGTAATTTTCCGTATGAAGTCCGTCTGACTTGAAAGACTACTCCCCCCAGTGTAGTGTCTCTCCCTACCACTCCCATTTCTTCTTCTTCTTCTTCTTCTTCTTCTTCTCAACAGCCACGTGGATGTGGAATTCCTAGCGCTTTATCCCCTCCTTTGCCATTCAATCCATTATTCTTGACGAGTATCAGATATCCAATAGGTCTGAAGCGGGGTCTCCAATTTTAGCGGAATTACGGACATATATTGATAGTATCAGAGGACTAGGTGCCGTGGAGAATACATTCTCCTCAGTATCATAAAGTATGAATGAACTGGAAAAAGTGCATTATAGCAGAGGATCCCAAAGCGTCGGGCGCGTCCCCCTGTGGTATTCTGGAGGAAGGAGTGGGCGGTATTTTTGTATGATAAACTATTTTAAACGAAATATGGAGAAACGTTTTTAAAATCCTTTACATGGTTGAGGGAGTTTAGCTTTCATACAATACTGCGGAATTCAAACTCTTAGATCATCGGCGGTTTTAGGAAGTAAACGACAATATAAGTTTACCTACTGTTAGTGAATCAGCTTTACGGCTCTATCAGAAATACTAGTAAATTCTTCGTTAAACTAACACAATCCACTGTTGTTAAGTGGTACGAGAAAGCTGCTTAACCCCTCAAGTTGACCATTTCCACCCTTAACTTTCTCCACCCCCTACGGCCGAAAACCTGAGTCCCGAGTAATGCAAATGTTGTCAATGTTAGTGCAAGTTAGTGAGTAAAGACACTTATAGATATTCTTCAATGACAGACTTTGGCGTGTTAACACGTAGAAATATGTAAATATTTTAAATATTTTAGCTCCATGGTGTACAAACGTAGAATATAAATCCCGTATGTTTACTACGTGTAATTGTCACAGTCCAGTATTGACTATTAACAAGCGGTGTTTTCTGAACCATGGAATAATACGTAGATTTTTACAGGTGAAAAAAACCAGAGAAAGAACCCAGGTCAAATAGTAGTAGGAGTTGTGTATATTTCTGTTCAATAATTTACGAGTTTTGCACTAAGTGAAAAGAATGAACTCGTTGTGGGGAGGTACTGCTTTTGGTCTTTCTTTCTTTACTGCTTTCACTGAATTCGATTAAATTTGGCACAAAGTGCATGAAGTAAACCATATAGCACAAATTTTATTGTGATCTGTTGGTCTAACACAACGTTATCTTTGCCAGAGTTCAGCAACATTTCTTAAACGCCATCTATCTTAAAAATCTATGGATTACGTAAAGTATAAACTTGAAGAGATCTTCCTCTCACAGATCCTTTTCTTGTAGCATTGCGTTTATGAATGTATAAATTGCTGTTCTCTTTAACTTACTATAATTTGGATAGCACTTTCTGGATAGCAGCTTGCTTGCAGGGCTTACTCTTCGGCCCTTAAGATAAAGGCAATACTTACCTCCGAAACATCGGTCGGTTTCCCTGTACTGCTTGGCGTTACATCCTATAAGTTTTGTCTGTTTCTTCTTCGCCTGTTCTATCCATTTTCAAAACCCTGGTCTCGAATATTGCGAGGTCCAAGGTCAGTCTTGCCGAATTGATCTGATGTTTTTTCGACAGTCCAGTGCCTGTTTTCTTATAAGTATTTATGAAATCGGCGAAATCTTACCTCAGTTTTGCTTCTAATGTTTACATTTACATACCCGTATCTGCTTATTTTGACTGTTCTAGATATATTTTGTGTGGAAAAAGAAAAATATAAACTAACGGACGTACTTGAATTCTGTACTTGGAAAACAATTTATCTCCTCACGTTGTTTCCTATGAGTACTGTACTTCAATCCTGAATACAAAAAGAAGAATAAGTTACAGTAACTTTAGAGTTTTAAAAATGTTCTTCTAAGGCAAGGATGCTGATCCTTTTAGGCAGGTGGACTACGATGAAAGACATAATAGGCTAAATGGGATGAATCATTCAAATATCTCTACCGTAACTAATACAGAACTGACCAATATAATATAAATATTCTAAATTTAGAATTTACCACAATAATGTGGAATTTGACTTGCTTTTCTTCTCAAGAGAAATAACATTTGCCTCCATTTCTGAGGGGCATGCGGCAGCGTAGTTGGTTGAGGCACTATACTACAAGCCGGAGTGTCTAGCATTTGATTCCCGATGAGTTCATTGGATTTTTCAATTTCAATTTCAATCCTTCTAACAGCATTATGGCTCTGGGCTCGACTCAGCGTCTAATAGAAGTGAGTACCAGGAACCATCCTGCGGGTAAAGGGTGGCCAGCGCGTAAGGCTGACAATCTCACCGCCATTTGTGAGGCTATTGTTTAGAAAAAATGTGGGAACCTCGACGTCTCACAACCCTATGGGCCTCCACGGCCTGTTAGAGGGATAGATTTACCTTTTTACCTTTCACCTTTACTTCCATTTTTGAAATGTCATTTCCCATCACGTCACGAAATGCACAATGGCGATGTTTGAACGAAGGTAGATTCGTTTTTCCTGTATGAAAATGCTTCCAAACACAACTACTAAATTTCGGTTGCTAGCTTACATAATTCACAAAGCTGAGACAGTGGTACAAAAGCATAAATCATAATTTAAATTTCCTGATTTGAACTACTATGCAAAATTGAGTCATACGAAAATGCAAGTTGCAGATTTTCTGAGGCATTACTGGCTTCAACGGAGAATGGTGTTACAACGATACGTCTGTTTGTAGTATGGCTGAAAACTTCATAGAGTCTCACATTAAGATTCTCATCCAAGGAATCAATCATTTCTATGGCATGGGCACGTTGAGAGGGAATACTTATCCATACTTACGAAGCGAGTCACAGGAGGAAAAATTACACACGTCAGCAGTTCCAGACTCTTTATCAAATAGTTTAATCTTTATTTCAGAAGCTCTGACAGCTGCAGACATATAAGAAATTAGTTTCTGTTGATGCTGAAGTTTAGTATGTAAGTCATTAAATTGGCCGTTGTTATCACATAGCAGTTCAAGACTCTAACGGCACTTTTCATCGTTAAGTTGAATCATAATTTTGCTTTTTTCATGAATGGGCACTTCTATATCTAGCCTCGAAGCTAAGGAACATACGAAGATTGTCTCATGACTCAGCCAGCGAGCTTCTCTGCGGTGCAAGACGTCTCCAAGTTCAGCATTAATTTTCGACACATAGAATGAAACTGACAAAGATTAAGTCCTTGAAATAGAATGAAGTTCACAACTGACACTAGAAATTTCATAACCTATCAGACTTGAAAGTTTTTCGACAAAATGTTTGTAGGTGGGTGATGCAGTGAAGTTTCATATAAAATTCGGGAATTAATTTGTCCATTTCTCTCCTGATTTTATCCATCGAAACTTTTTCTTTCCAGTCATACCTGCCCGCTCTCATCCCCTTTAGTTCTGTCCAGAAGAGCTCAAGTTCCTTCATGGCTCACACACACACACACACTGTAGAACAAACCTTCTCCTCTTGCTGCACCATAAAAGTACTCAAGACTAGCCAGTTCTTCGGCCACATCAAACGAGACTGTTATGCCTCGAATCTCGTGTGCAATTACTCCCATCCAGTGCTACTGTCTTAAACTCGCCGCGACATTCTGAACGAGGCAAATGTACGGTATGAAGAACAGTTTCTCTTTTTGGAAAAAATCTCGTCTGAAAAAAGTTTCCTTTTTGCAGCCGACATGTGCGCGATATGATGACTTGCTCTTGCAATGCAGAGGAACTAACAGTGGATAAATTCGACAAATTTTGTTGTGAATCTCACTCCCTTTTATAACCACCACTCTTTCTCTTCTCAAAACACTGAATAGATTTTTTAATTTTCTTGTTTTTTGAACTGTAATGCCTAGAAATCCAAGGAATCTGTCCAGGTCCGAGGCTTTGTGTTCATTTTCGTAACATAATTATTTTTACGGTAAGGAGGTGTTAACCCCATGCCTAACCGCCAAGCTGGAGGGCCACCCCTTGTCGGCTGTCCGCGACTGCCTATTTAATATATTCGCAGCTTACCTCCAAAACTGGAGGGGGTCTCCTCCATCCGCAACCTGAGGACGCGCCATGCCGTGGTGACAGGGACCTTTTGTCTTCTCGCCTGCTCTCCAAAAACATAAAAATTAGAATATACAAAACTATAATTTTGCCTGTGGTTCCGTATGGGTGTGAAACTTGGTCTCTGACATTAAAGGAGGAACACAGACTGAGGGTGTTTGAGAACAGGGCGTTGAGGAG
>NW_019734317.1:2462205-2486604 GCF_002891405.2 Cryptotermes secundus
CACGGTAAAGAACCTTCGGGTTCCATAAAATGCTGGGAAATTCTTGAGTAGCTGCAGAATTGGCGGCCCCTCCAGAAGAGCTCAGCTCCATGAGTAAGTAAGTAAGTAAATGCCTAGAAATATCTTTATTTCTTGCATCCTGTTGTGTATTACTATATATAGCAATATTATAAGCCCGTCAACACAATAAATCAAATATTATTATATTAATATTAGTTTATTTGTACATTTTCTACATGTTTCGATCCAGCTGGGTCATCATCAGACAAATATTCATGGATTGTACACTCGAATTGAATTGTATTACTAATTTTGATCCATATTAGCTGTCATAAATATACATTTCATTACGATTCTAGTTTCATTACAAATTTGATTATTCATCTTAAAATATTAAACATATAACTCAAAAATTAAAACGTTAAAAGTTAAAATTGAATTAAAATTTTGGCGGTCTTTGATAATGTATCGCGGAGCAGATGGGTATTCAGAGAGTCTAAGTTGTTTTAATTATGTGTATCTGAAAATAGATAATAGATGTTATATTACGTGAGTTTTCCGCATGTAAGTGGTGTATTTTCTATTTCCTTTACTGTTGTCGTGAGTGAGACCGCCTCTATGGTCTAGTGGTCAGAGTTCCTGGCTACAGATCCAGAGGTCCCGGGTTTAATTCCCGGCATTACAAGATTTTCTGGAAGTAGTGGGTCTGGAACTGGGTCCACTCAGCCTCGTGGGGGTAATTGAGGAGCTATTTCAAGGAAATAGCGGCTCCGGTCTAGAAAACAGAGATTAACGGCGGGGATCCGTTGCCCCTTAAAAAACACACACACACACACACACAATGATACCAAATTGCGGGGCCGTGGGCCTTCTTCCCGATTTTCTTTACCCTAGGAATGATCCTAGTAGTGCATTACTTAAAGATACTTTGGAAACAAATAAAGAGGGTCCATTGGCCAATCCGGCCCGCTGGCCGTAGGTTGAGTACACCTGCTATATAGCGTCGAATGGTTGAGGTTGGTGAGTAAAGAACTGGAAAGTATATGGAAGGAAGCTGCCATGCCCTAATTGAAGTTACTGCCCCGACATTTGCCTGTAGGGAGTGAGGTAAACCGCGAAAACTGAAATTCAGAGTGGACGGTGTTCGACCGACTTTCGAAAGGAAAGCCTCTCGAATACTCTCACATCAGTCTCTGCGACATATTGTCAGTGGGGCGATTAAGTCACTGTTATGCATTCGCAAGAAAGTTGACGCAAAACGAGGTTGTTAAGACCATGTCTGCAATTTGTCTTACAGTGTCTGGGCTCCTCTCTCGCACTGACCTCAAACACCAGCTTGCACGTCGATTGTGGAATCATATATATATACCTACCTACCTACCACTCGGCGGTACAGCCCTGGGTGAGCCTTGGCCTCCTCTACAACCAGTCTCCACAACCAATTCGTGCTGCCATAGGAATGGACCCACACATGATGACCCGAGGATGGTTGTTAGATTTCTGAACAAAATGATTTTTACAGGATGAGGTTTTTCGCCTCATGCCCAACCCCCAAGCTGGAGGACCAGGGTAGCTCTCTTATAAGGGATTCTATCCTTTAACCTTTCAGACATGGGTGACCCCACTGGTAGTTAAACTACCGTCGGCATAGCTATTATATATATATATTTGAATCTGTACGTAATATACAGCCTAACTTTCGTAAAATTAAATTAATTTCTTTACCAGGAAAACGAACGTTTTAAACTATCAGTACAGGCTTGGAAATTCTTCTACATTGCGAACAGATTGTATGAAGGATCTGGATGTGTATAGTGATTGTAAACTTCATTTTCATAATGATGTTTATTTTATATTTTCACAAGCACTGAAATTATTAGCGTTGATTCTTACACTTACATTTTCCTTTTCTACCACATACAGTTTACTGATGCTGTATTTTCCTTTGGTCAATTCTGAATTGAAGTATGCTTCTGTTGCCTGGAACTCTGTTACATTTGCTGACTCCAAACTACGAGTACTTGAACGCATGCAAAGAAAATCTACATCTTTGCCAGAAGATATATTTTTTTCAAAATGTGGAATACCGCTATGACTTTGTATTGGAAAAATTAAATTTGCAGAGACTGCATATCAAGTGTTTTTTTCCTTGGTACTACAGCTCCAGTGGGCCTAGGCCTACCTCCATGAACTTCTCCGTTCACTATCAGGTGTTTTAGTGGTACTAAATATTGCTCCTCTGTCCTCGAAACAGTCAGCATTCGTGTTCCTACCCGGAACATACGCAACTTTACCACTTTCCTTTGCTCCTTCAGTTACTTCCCTTTGGCTAGACGAGTTTCTGCTGCAAATGCAGTATGTAAGTTTACAGATAATTTTAATAATTAACGTTTGAGTGTAAACAGCCTTAACTGATCCATTTTCTTTGTTTTTGTTCTTTTTGTTGCATTTCTCCTGTGTTGTCTTATATCTGTTTCTTTTATTCGTGCTTGTTCTGGTTCTGCTGAGCTCAGGGAGTAAATAAATAGATAATTCAGTTATTATTATTATTATTATTATTAAGTTAAAATTATTATTATTATTATTATTATTATTATTATTATTATTATTATTATTATTAATTTCGAAGCTTGCACCAGGGAATTTTGAATATTTAAACGAGATGTTTTACAGAATTTAATAGCGTTCCAGTTACAAGCGATCGGATGAAAATTGATCGAATAATTCAGTCGGAGGGGGTAATTTTTTAATTCAGTGTCTCCTTGTCCTCCCCTGTGTTAAACATACCCGCCGTATTCGGTCATGTTTGGCGACCCACGTGCCATGCCAAAACGTTCCCCCCCTAGTGATGTAATTCGGATAATGCTTAACGCTGTCTAAGAGTCGTAATAGGAGATTCCCTCAAGGCCATGGAGGGGCGATAGTAGGCAGAGGGGAAAGTCTTTGGTCTAGAAGCAGACGACAGGGACTATAGTGACAGGTTTGCAGTGTGTGCCGTAGTATTTCACTTTAATCATTCAGAAAGAGTGCTGTAAAACAGGACAGCGTTTTGGTTGGTATATATATCTCAAAGAATATCTGAAAATATTATTACACTAAACATTTTATCAGGAAATATTAATACATCGAATTCGTAAAAACGCGCTCGTGCCACGAACTTTTAGGCGGAGTGCACCGTGACAAAGAGGGGGCTATTCCATTTGTTTGGTGTTCTGACGTCTGGCTGAAAACGAAGTTTACTGAAGGCTCTCAGTTATTTATATGCCATATTAGTTCAGGAATTATCTTGTTCAATGATAATTTTCCACTGTTCTTCTGCTGTAACATAATATCTCTAGACCTGTATTACTATTTTGTTTTCGTTCGATTTGCGTTGCTGGGGAGGCAGTATACTAGGTGGAACAGCGGTCGTTACCAGGAGAGGCAGTACTCTGGTTGTAAGCGGTAGTGGCGGTTTGTGGGAGAATAGCTGCTGAAATCTGACTGAGTAAAGTAAGTAGAAATCAGCTAATGTTTCTTTCCTGTGCAATAAACCGGCGATTGCAGTGTATTATTCGCACTTTACTGCATTCTGCGAGCGCAGATTCAACACCACGCCGCCTGTGTTACTCCGTCGTCGTTTCATGGAGTGCAAGCTGTGGCCATTTGCCGGGAAACGTCAGATCTGTATCACTTGACGGGCGATTATTTTCCCGCTCTCTTTTCAGTTTCAAAAACATTCACATCCTAAGTCACTAAATAGATAACACGTAGATGCTCATTCCTTCATGTTCTGAGTCGGTAAAGTTGGTGTGTGTTTTGTGCCAAGCGATCACGAATCGTGTGCGTTCGGAAGTTATTGATTTTACGAGAAAAGAACACGGGTGTGTGTAAATGTGCGCGAGTGTGCCTGTCATAGTGGGAATACAGTCTAGGAAAACAGACTTACATCTTTAACAGAAGAACATAGTAGTATAAGCAAAATAAAAAGTGTGTGTACGCGTGTGCACGTGAAGTTGCATAAACTGATACTGTCGGGAACCATGTTTCAAGGTATAGCTGGGGCGGTTGGATGCTGTGTGGGTGTGTTTGAATGTAGTGATACAGGGCAATGAAATATTGGCATTTTGCATCTATTTATTTGTATGGAATTTTCGAAATTTTACGTAACCGCCTATTCGTTCGCCAGTTGTCTAGTTTCGTCATTTCACATATAGTTTTGAGCCTGATTCAGGTAAAGCGAATGAAGTCGATAAGATCATAATATAGGTTACTCACAAGCTCGACATACAGGCGGTTAAATTTATCAACTGTGCTTCTGCACCGTTGTCCGCTGTGTCTGGAGACACGACAGGTTCACTTTGACAGCTTCTGAGATTATTTCAGAACACGACGCATGTTGCGTGAGTTTCTTCGTCGACGTCAGTAAATTTTAGATCGAATTTTGATGTTATTTAATTCCGCATGTGTTGATGCTGTAGTGGGTGTACTCACTGGGGGGAAGGGGAAATCTTTCCAGGGAGACATATTAGAGGAGGGAATTTCTTTTTCCCTCCTCATTCTTATTATTTAAATGCGTGAAGTGGAATATTTGCCCTTTAGGTAACGAATTTAGAAATAGCAGTTTCCTTAACACTGTTCACCCGAGAATATTTGAGTTTATTTACTGTGAAACGATTCATAATCGGTTCATCGTTGAAGTGTGCGAGGACCTTACACACATGTAAGGAGTATACATATTTTGGCGTTCGTTTAAGTATGAAATTGATTCATGCTAATACGTTTGTTTTATATAAACTTTGCAGAACGAAATTATTATTTGACATGTTGGAATAATTTGTGTTGAATAATTATATTAATTGTTAAGTAAGATGTGCAGCGGCAGAACCCTACTCTGTGCTTTTACAGCGATGTTACTGTCGGTGACAAATAATGTAGATTGTGCTGCTATAGTTAAATCTCGTTTGACATAGTTGACATCATTTCGGAAGGACACTGATTTATAAATTATAATAATTAAACAAAAGGGAAAGAATAGTATCAGAACAATTAAATATTATTTATCATGCTAGTCGTAGCGCGTTATTAGCGTTTGACATTGCATTTTAGAGTCGTTAAGAATTGAATGTGTGTTCCATCTTAGTTCGTTGATCTTACACAGCGCAGATTCTATTCCGGAGAAAATTTGTATGATTTAATATGTGAAGATTCAAGCATTCTTGTTGAGGTTAATTCGTGTGGACTTCTTATTGAAGTCTGACTTCCAAGTCTTAAAAAAGAATGTGGTGTATGTGATGCCATAGTGCTGTAGAAATGCAGTACAGGCCCTTCTGCAACCGTACGTGCCAGATACTAGATCCGTTTTGGAGAACACCCAAGCCATCATGAGATTTTACGTTTTCCGTATTCCAAATGAAGACAGTTGTACAAACTAGGGCACGAGATTACTTCAGAAAGTAAATAGCGATACAGTTTTAGACTTCCTCATTTATGAGTATTAAGACACTATGTTACAAGCCGGAAGATCGCGTGTTCGATTCCCGATGGGGTCATTGCATTTTTCAATTGACCTAAATCTTCCAGCTGCACTGTAGCCCTGGGGTCGACTCAGCCTCTAACAGAAATGAGTACCAGGAATCTTTCTGGGGGTAAAGGGCCGCCGGCACGTAAGGCTGATATCACCGCCGACTGTCTAGAAAATGTGAGAGCCTCGATGTCTCACAACCATAAGGGCCTCTACGGCTTGTTAAAGGGATAGCTTTAGCTCAGATTGGGTATCCTTTTTTAATACTGGTTTAAGTGCCTGAGGAAATTATTCTTGAGTAAGTTAATTCGAACGCTGGGATCGTGGGTTCAAATCCCGCTCAAGGCATGGATGTTTGTCTGCGTGTTTTCTGTGTTTGTGTTGTAGATATGGGCTGAGCACTCGTCCAAGGAGTCCTGCCGATTGTCTTAGGATTAAGAAACTGAAGCGAAACAAAGCGTTTCACGGATGCCCTATGCCCCAGAGTGGGAGCAGAAGGAAGAAGAGAGTGTGAATTTAATTAAAAAATCATTTTGTGTTACATCAGATCCCGATGATGGCGACAGTGGGTCCCTGAAACGTCGATCATTTTTAACCACCACACATGGCTGGTAGCCCGAGAAGATTTCGTTAATTTGTGTAACAATTATCGGGGAATATAAAGCATTATCAACTAGATGCGCGTGTTAATATTGTGTAATGAATGTTTCTTCTTAGTTCTGTTCAAACCATTAAACATTTTCTTCTGTAAATAGAAACAAAGCTTGTACCTAACAGGTTTCATCTTGTAACTAATTCTTATGCAGTGAATCCGGGTTCGAGTCGTTAATTATTGCATGTTCGAAATGCATGGAGTAAAACGTTGTCCAGGCAGATTTTGTTTGATTTTCCTGTTTATCTTGACACGGATGTTATAACTGCAGCACCGTTTTCTCATTTGCACCAGCATTGTGGACGCTAAGAAACTTCAGGCAATACATATAGTGGAAAACTAGCACTTAAAACAAATAAATAATTACGGTGTAACACTCAGAATTACTGGGGTTTGGACATTTTCCTTCGTCCGGTATTCTAGAGAATAGAAAACAGTCGTTTCCGAAATTGGATCTGTTTCCGTCCTCATGTGAGGGGGGAAGACACATACTCAGTTGGGTCCCTTAGAAAAAGCTAGCCTCGATCACTGGTGTCTGCAATGGTCGCAGTAACAAGTGGACTCAGTCTCACCCCATGAGAAAAATGAACATAAAAATGATCTCGGAATAAGCTTATAATATGTATACAATTCTTGAACTAACTGAACACTTGCTTTTAAAGTTTTTTTTAACGTTCACTGTTAGGAACTAGGATATTCCAGTTTTTATTCACCTTCGTAATCAGCTGTGCTGTAAAAATGACCGTATATATATATATATATTTTTTTTTTTAAATTTGTATTTTATTTTAAGATAATTTATGTCGTGCGAATTGAAATGGCAGTAATTCCATTTAAATGCCTGGAGGGCTCTCACTTTCATGTCATATGTCAATATTTGCATCAAACTTCCAGACCTGTGGTAAGTTTTATGAAGTTGAGAAATGCTCGGTAGAACTATTGTCAAACTTCTTTTTCAAAGAACACAGAGGTCGTTGTCATTATTCATCTTTAACACAACTGAATATTTTAAAATAGTTACTAAAGTGACGACCGCCTCTGTGGTCTGGTCAGAGTTCCTGGTTGTAGATCCAGAGGTGCGGGTTCGATTCCTGGCGCTGCCAGATTTTCTGAGAAGTGATGGGTCTGGAACGGGGTCCGCTCAGCCTCGTAAGGATAATTGAGGAGCTATTCAAGGATAGCGGCTCCGGTCTAGAAAACCGAAATTAATGGCCGTAGGGATTCGTTGCGTTGACCACGTGACACCGTCTATCCGCTAAACTTGGCACTAACTTCGCCGACAAGCCGCGGTCGCTCGGTCGGTATAGTTCGGTTGCGGACTAAAACCACGGAGTTTCTTTTTAGTTACTAAAGCGACAGCTTGTATATCAGGAAACAGATCTATATTCCAGAATTGATCTGAATAAAGAATTATTTGTGGCGAAGGGAGCCTAATGTTGTGCGGGAGACGATAGTTAGGATACGGTTAGACGAAATATTTTTGTTTCTTCAGATTTGAGATCTTCACGGCGGCGATTGTGAAAATATTTCTTCGGATATTTGATGTCGTATATAGTCTTGTAGTTTGCCTACGTTCCGAAGGAATGTGTTAATTGCATCTTCGGGGTCGAAGAGGAAGCCAAGGAAACAAGCAAGCAGCAACTAATATCTGCACGGCTTACTCTTCGACCCTGGACATGGAGGCAGTACATTCCTCCGAAACGTCTGTAAACTTCTACCGTTCACATTCCAGGAAGCAGTACTCTTTATATCTTATTTTTCTCTAAGATTCAGGGATTAAGGCTGTGGAGGATATCCGGAATTAGAGATGAATTATAAATTATCCAGTAAAACTTTCAGCCCACCACTCCACTTTCGTATACTTTGCGCTTCAGTTTATTAATATATATATATATTCGATTCACATTCAACGTTTCTGTTTGATGTTTTTTGTCACAGTGAATGAAAATATAAGATTCTGAAGTTTTTAGCCTTTTCAGTTTAAAATTTACATTACCTTTGGCGCAAATGTATGATCGTGTATTGCGACTGGCATACATTTCTGCTGTCTTTACGGAACTGTTCGAAGTTACGTCCTCCAGCTTGTGCCCAAGCCTCGGAGCTGCGTCAAATGGGGTCCCTGACACGAATCATTTGCATAGGTTGGCCCGTTATGGCTGTCGCCCCAGCTAGGATGCGATTGGTTAGGTCGTCACGATTTTGTACTAACGTAGCATGAACGTTTTCTTTCCTGCATCTCTTCCAGAAGAGAAAATCAAGTGGGGTTACAGGAGAACATGTTGGCCAGACGATCAGTCCCATGACCAATCCGTGTGTCAGGAAAATTATTGTTCTACCCATTACATACTTGCCATGAAACGTGGAGAGAGGTGTCCCCGTGCTGAGGCCACTCGCTCTCTCGAACACTGAAGCGTACACACTCTACTAAAAGATGAAAAGTTCTTAAAGGAAATCAGGATACTGGATTCAACCGAGACAGTTCTTTCGGTAATCATCGTTTTCGGCTCAGACACTGGCACAAAATCTTCGAGGAAATTAAAAGCATGAAGTATCATGGGAATTCTGCAGTGTCCATTCTTGTGGCTTGTGGAGATTGTTTACTTCACACTCTGTGAATGTTTCCTCATTAGTACATCTACAGGTTTTTGTAGAAGCCTTCGACAGAACTGGAGGGGAAGTTTGTCGTCGCCTGGTTGTAGCCCTTGTGCAAGTTGTTACATGAAAAGAATACACCTGCCCCTCATGCAGTGTTTGCCATACTGCACTTAAGAGGGGAACCTGTTTCATATACTATGTGTGAGAGACGAGCGCTAGTCAATGGATTGGCACACACAGCATCTAACACGTTCACTTCATTCAGCACATTGCATCTGCCATAGCCGTGTCGGTGGAATGAATGTATGTGCTTCTTTCCCTCAGACTACGGCGTACCGTTGCAAAAACATCGTTGCTGGAGTGCTTACGAACCGCAGTATCGACGCTGCATTTCCTCGATGCAGGTCTAGTGTTTCCCTGACTGAAGTCGGTATACTTCTCATTAGTATATGGTGCCTTCTCTTTTCGCTGTCACTACTTTTCTGTCGGAAGTACTGTGAGCCATAAGCGGATGCAGTATGAACTCACGTCTTCTGGCGCTATGAGGGCTCCACATGAGCACACGCTAAGACTAAACGTTTGAAACGGTGGCGAATCGGGAAAAATGTTCTTTTAATTGTTTTTACTGAAAATTATCTCAACAACGTCTTGAAGTTTGATTGTAGGACCTTGAGCAATTCTGTGTTTGTCCTTCCATCGNTTGACCACGTGACACCGTCTATCCGCTAAACTTGGCACTAACTTCGCCGACAAGCCGCGGTCGCTCGGTCGGTATAGTTCGGTTGCGGACTAAAACCACGGAGTTTCTTTTTAGTTACTAAAGCGACAGCTTGTATATCAGGAAACAGATCTATATTCCAGAATTGATCTGAATAAAGAATTATTTGTGGCGAAGGGAGCCTAATGTTGTGCGGGAGACGATAGTTAGGATACGGTTAGACGAAATATTTTTGTTTCTTCAGATTTGAGATCTTCACGGCGGCGATTGTGAAAATATTTCTTCGGATATTTGATGTCGTATATAGTCTTGTAGTTTGCCTACGTTCCGAAGGAATGTGTTAATTGCATCTTCGGGGTCGAAGAGGAAGCCAAGGAAACAAGCAAGCAGCAACTAATATCTGCACGGCTTACTCTTCGACCCTGGACATGGAGGCAGTACATTCCTCCGAAACGTCTGTAAACTTCTACCGTTCACATTCCAGGAAGCAGTACTCTTTATATCTTATTTTTCTCTAAGATTCAGGGATTAAGGCTGTGGAGGATATCCGGAATTAGAGATGAATTATAAATTATCCAGTAAAACTTTCAGCCCACCACTCCACTTTCGTATACTTTGCGCTTCAGTTTATATATATATATATATATTCGATTCACATTCAACGTTTCTGTTTGATGTTTTTTGTCACAGTGAATGAAAATATAAGATTCTGAAGTTTTTAGCCTTTTCAGTTTAAAATTTACATTACCTTTGGCGCAAATGTATGATCGTGTATTGCGACTGGCATACATTTCTGCTGTCTTTACGGAACTGTTCGAAGTTACGTCCTCCAGCTTGTGCCCAAGCCTCGGAGCTGCGTCAAATGGGGTCCCTGACACGAATCATTTGCATAGGTTGGCCCGTTATGGCTGTCGCCCCTGCTAGGATGCGATTGGTTAGGTCGTCACGATATTGTACTAACGTAGCATGAACGTTTTCTTTCCTGCATCTCTTCCAGAAGAGAAAATCAAGTGGGGTTACAGGAGAACATGTTGGCCAGACGATCAGTCCCATGACCAATCCGTGTGTCAGGAAAATTATTGTTCTACCCATTACATACTTGCCATGAAACGTGGAGAGAGGTGTCCCCGTGCTGAGGCCACTCGCTCTCTCGAACACTGAAGCGTACACACTCTACTAAAAGATGAAAAGTTCTTAAAGGAAATCAGGATACTGGATTCAACCGAGACAGTTCTTTCGGTAATCATCGTTTTCGGCTCAGACACTGGCACAAAATCTTCGAGGAAATTAAAAGCATGAAGTATCATGGGAATTCTGCAGTGTCCATTCTTGTGGCTTGTGGAGATTGTTTACTTCACACTCTGTGAATGTTTCCTCATTAGTACATCTACAGGTTTTTGTAGAAGCCTTCGACAGAACTGGAGGGGAAGTTTGTCGTCGCCTGGTTGTAGCCCTTGTGCAAGTTGTTACATGAAAAGAATACACCTGCCCCTCATGCAGTGTTTGCCATACTGCACTTAAGAGGGGAACCTGTTTCATATACTATGTGTGAGAGACGAGCGCTAGTCAATGGATTGGCACACACAGCATCTAACACGTTCACTTCATTCAGCACATTGCATCTGCCATAGCCGTGTCGGTGGAATGAATGTATGTGCTTCTTTCCCTCAGACTACGGCGTACCGTTGCAAAAACATCGTTGCTGGAGTGCTTACGAACCGCAGTATCGACGCTGCATTTCCTCGATGCAGGTCTAGTGTTTCCCTGACTGAAGTCGGTATACTTCTCATTAGTATATGGTGCCTTCTCTTTTCGCTGTCACTACTTTTCTGTCGGAAGTACTGTGAGCCATAAGCGGATGCAGTATGAACTCACGTCTTCTGGCGCTATGAGGGCTCCACATGAGCACACGCTAAGACTAAACGTTTGAAACGGTGGCGAATCGGGAAAAATGTTCTTTTAATTGTTTTTACTGAAAATTATCTCAACAACGTCTTGAAGTTTGATTGTAGGACCTTGAGCAATTCTGTGTTTGTCCTTCCATCGTTCGGCCCTTTTTGTAATTAGAATCTTTTAACGAGAACTGTATTTGGAACACGTTTTCTAGTTTTTTAAAAAATGTTATTTTCTTGAGAATTCCATTTTATAGGAGCAGCGTTTAAAATAAAGGGATTCTGAATTTCAGTCCTCGTAAATGGACGTTTGCGATATTGGTAATGTTTGCTTAATTAATTTTGCTTTGTCCCTGACATTGTGCTCTGTTCGCGAGACAAAAACGGGGGCGGCATTTCAGGCGTTACCCATACGTTTTAAACCGGAGAATCAGGAGTGAATTCTAGTCGATTTTTGTATGCTCAATTGCAGGTTAGTAAATTAATAAATCAGACTGAATAGGTGTAGGCGCTAGGAACTTGAATTCCTGTCAAAACCTCTGTTGTTTGATAGACGCTTTCTCTGTAATTGAACATCTTCTCGGACCATAGTGGGATATACGAATATTTATATTGGACTGACGCTTACCGTTACAGCATCTGGAAGACTGAAATACGCCAGTAGACTAATAACCTCCTAAAATGAGTTCACGGACTGCGAGAAATTAATGGTTTACTTGCAAGTCATTTATTTTAGTTCTTAGTTATTTTTTAGTTTATGTATTGCTGGATGAAGGCCTGCATCACATGGAAGCGAAACGGAACCAAGTACCATATTGGCTGGCGTAATGGGTCTTTTGTTCCTCCGCTTTGTGTTGTGGCTAGAGACTGGCGACATGTGATGAAGGAGACGATTTAAATGTTTGCAGGATACGTGTTAAGTGGCAAACAGACCGGTTTTAGTAGTGTTCGTCCTGATGAAATTGCAAGACCCTGCTAGAGAAAATGTAACTGTAAAATCTAGTGAGGGAAATACATACGTCTTAAATTGCAACTGTAATAATAAGCCGAAACGATAATACCACTGTTCTACCACCACCACAACTACCGCTACTTCCAGTACTACTACTACTACTACCGAGATGTATTTCAGAGAACATTCTGGAAAGTTATATCTTCATTTCATGTTTTCCCCAAAATTTAGTCGAAGGACCGGAAAGCCTATGCTTAGATGGGCCGATAATATGAAAATGTGTATGCATATTAAGAAAATATGGCTTGAGGCTGTGTACATGATACATATCGCTGAGAAGCGGTAAAGTTTCAAGACATATTCGAAAGGCACTGGGTTCGAATCTCCGCCGGGACATGTTACCATTCAACGGTATGTAGTCTGCGATGCTGAAAGTGTCACAGAATAACGCAAAAAATAGGATAGATTGCAGTTGCGAGCACAGTAATGAACCTTCGGGTACCATAAAAGGAGCGGAATTTCTTGACCAGCTGAGCGGATAGTAGCCATCCAAGGAGGACTCATTTCCATGGGATGAGTCTGGGAGGTAATACCTTAGAGATAACTCGCGTCACCATAGGTTAAATGTAGGCCAATGATGTTTTATGCAGGCTTATGTCTACAGTTCGTCATCTGTTTTCTTCTGATGCAAAGCATAAGTAAAACTCGACCCCGAACTGGGTGGGCCTTGAAGCCTACAAAATAAGAACCCCCATTAGTGATTAATGTGCTACCAAAATGTAGACAACTGTAAAAATGCACGTATTGCAAAAAGACATTTTTTACTGTGGTGATGTGGGTTGTAGAAAACGTTGTGGGATGCAAGGATCGCTCTCCCATACTACCTGCTACCTATGAATATTGCCGTTTGGGTGGAACATATCCATAATATTAAGAGTTATTCCAGTAACAGATTTGCATCCAGGTTACTGAGGTATATATCGATTCAAAGACAAGTAGGCTTAATGTCAGACTTTACACTGGTAATACACGTAGCTTCGGAGTATTAGTGTACGTGGTGGTCACTTACAGAACCCGAATGGAAATTCGTAATTGTCGTTCCAGGCTTCAAGTGCATTGTCCAGTAGCTAATTTACTTGACTTTCCACTTTGCCATTTGGGTAGAAAAGTAGATTTCTGCTAATAAATGAACACCAGACCCAATGAATGTACGTAAGCGGTAAGTATGTAACCTGCATGTGTACTGCGCCCATCAGAGTGGCGGCGCGGTCTAAGGCATGAACAGTCTTCGCCTGCTCGAACACTGGGATCGTGGGTTCGAATCCCACTCGAGGCATGGATGTCTTTGTGCGTTTATTCTGTGTTTGTGTTGTTCTGTGTGTAGGCAGCAGCCTTGCGATGGACTGCTCCCCGTCAAAGGAGTCGTACCGACTGTGTGTAGGATCAAGAAACTGAAAAATCAGCCAAGGTCTACAAGGACTATAGAACCATACATAGGTTATGCCTGCTGCAGCGAACAGCTGCTCAGCTGTTTCGATTACAATGACGTATGGTTATGAGTTCATACTTCCTGAAAGATGCCATAATCAGTGGACAGGTTTCCAGTCGGGAAATATCCACATCGGAGTTATTGACTCCGTACCATCCGGCTGTATCAACTTTAAACCCGTTTTGGTTGGGGGGGGGGGGGTTATTGGGCCTGCTGGTCTCGGATTGGCTATAAGCATGAGAAGGGATATGCTTATCAGTGACAGTGCACCAACAGCAGCCTAGCAATGTAATCTGTTCCCGCCCACACACAGAAATCTGCACGTAGTTCACATACATCCTGCTTTCAGAATTCACATGTTATAGTCAACTAATGACTGCCCTTGGCCGGTGTGGCGTTCTTGCGCGTTAATACGCGCCTGATGACCACAGCACCAGGAAGTGCGGAAAGGGAGTAGGAATACCTGTACAATCGAATGACTTAGTAGTTCGCTGTAGAGTATAGGAAAACACCTGCTCAGGTTTGTTGCGTTGCCAGGGGACCGAGGGTTGTAAACAACTGAAACTCTGACAAGTAGGAAACAGTCCCGGAGCCAACGAATTTTAGTATTCGGTTGATTCAAAGTATGTGTAATTGATAGTACGGTAGTTTCCTTAAGTAATTTGTTGTTACAGATCCATTTGATAGGCCACTATTTAAAAAGGATTTTCCATCATTTATCATATTTGTAACGTGCATAAACATTCTGGTTCGTAGTGTAGTGCGGTAGTGCCCTGAACGATTACAATTTAATAATCAGTAACCGTTTCTCTCGGACTGCCTCTGTGGTCTAGTGGTCAGAGTTCCTGGCTACAGATCCAGAGGTTCCGGATTCGATTCCCGGCGCTACCAGATATTTTTAGAAGTAGTGGATCTGGAACGGGGTCCACTCAGCCTCGTGAGGATAAGTGAGGACCTACTTGAATGGAAAAGTAGCGGCTCCGGTCTAGAAAACATTGACTGCCGTGGGAATCCGTTCCGTTGACCACGCTACACCCTCTATCCACAAAAGTTGGCACCAACTTCGCCGACAAGCAGCTGTCTCTAGGTCGATATAGTTCACTCGAGGACTAAAAGCCAAGGAGTTTATCAGTTTCGTTAATCGATTACTCGATGCATACATAATTCGTTTTAATATCTGCATTCTTCCTCACGAAGACTGCGCCCGATATCCCGACTTATTCTTGGTCTGACTTGAAAGAAAATTTGCTAACTCGAAAACTCAAATTGAAGTCTGTGCTGGCTGCGTTATTTGTATTTGTTTCCTGAATGCAACTGAAATTCTCCTGACTAGTGATATTATTTCCCTATTGAATTAATTCGATGATTACCGAGTCTGGTGTACAACGTAATAACCGTTTCTGTGACGACAGCCTCCAAAAGCTCTCCAGTTCCTATCTCTTTAGATCCCAGGTTATGAAACATTTAACATATTTTTCAAAGGCTGAAGGCTACAGAGCTTATATAGTTGCGTTTGCTTTTCGGCAGTAATAGCCTACCTGTCCCGCGCCTGAAACAAAAGATAAACAAGTTCTGCAAGAACTAGTCACATACTTCCCTTTATACTGGCGTTGGAACTTTAATAGTGGCAACACTGCTGTAGAGACGCCATGCAACGTAACCAAATAATGTCTCTTATACCACACGTTAATTACATACCTACCTTACCTCAGAGCAAATGGACGCTCCCTTCCCACATCACGCGCATGCGCAGTGACGAGAAGAACACAGCCGCTTGTTAGCTGGTGGTCTAAAGTAGTGTTGTCACGATGTTTTCGATACAGGAACAACGGAGTTGGATAAAGATTGAATGTTCCAGAGGCCATACAGCACGACAGTGTCATCAAGGTCTTCAAGAGGCTTGCGGGCAATCTGCATTGCCTTACAGAACGGTGGCAAGGTGGGTAAAAGCCTTCAACGAGGGTCAACAAAATGTGGCAGACATGCGTCGGCCAGGTCGTCCTAGTGTCCTAGTGTTAGTGAAGAAGTGTATGCTCTTTCCGCGTTACTGGAGAGTGATCGATGCCATACGATTCGTGAGCTGGCCCGAGAGACAGGATTAGCGCATACGACTGTGCTTCACATTCTGAAGGAACGCCTGGGCATGAGAAAAAGTGCATCACGATGGGATCCGCATGATTTGACGGAAATGCAGAAATGGCTACGATACGACGCTGCTCGTAACCACTTGGAGCTCTATGAGCGCGAAGCAGAGCCTTTCTTACGCCGTATCATTACGCTGGATGAGACATGGGCCAAATCGTACGAGCCACAAATGAAACGCCAATCGAACGAATGGCGTCATTACGGGTCACCACGAAAATCAAAAGTTCGTCAGAACCCAAGCAATGTGAAAGCTGTGGTGCGACTGTGATGGCGTTATCCTAACGCGTACCGTTCCCCAACAGCAGACCGTCAATGCGCAGTATTACTGTTCATTTTTGGAACACAACCTGCGACAAGCTTTGAGAAAGAAGCGGCGACACTTTCTGCAGAACCTACCCATCATTTTGCAGGATAAAGCTCGGCCGCATGTAGCGCAATCTGTGGTTGATTTGTTCGATCGATGGGGCTGGGAAGTGCTGTACCATCCACCATACTCCCCGGACTTAAGCCCTTGTGACTTCGACTTGATTCCTAAGATGAAGGAACCGCTTCGTGGCATTCGCTTCAGAAGTGTTCCAGAGATTCTTCAGGCAGGAGACCGCTCCATTCGAACTATCAACACAACAGGCGCTGCTAAAGGTATCCTACGACTTCCACATCGCTGGCAACGGGTTGTACGCAATGCTGTCGACTACACTGAAGGACAGTAAAACTTTCTAAACATGCACATATTTTGTATCAGTTGTAAATAAATAGTTGCCACTATTAAAGTTCCAACCCTCATACTACATGGATCGCCAATAAAACGAAAATATTCGAAGGGATACACAGACACACAGGCAGCAAGGTTATCTCATAAGCCTCCTTTTTTAAATTAGGGTGATGCAAAGAAACACAGACACAGCAATATCATAAGCCTACGTTCTTGATTTTGAAAAATGCAAGACGTTTTGGGAAGAACTAATCTCCTACTTTTCTTTTATACGATACGGACCGCATAGAAAACGAAAAGAAAGGGGATGCACAGACATACAGAGGGCAAGGTGATCGGACAAGACCACCAAATTAGGGGGTTAGACGGATAGACACACAGATAGCAAGGTGATGTCATAAGCCTCCTTTTATTTTTACGAAATAAGGAAAGTAGGCTAAAAGGGGCCTTAAAATTAAGGGGGATACACAGACACGCAGACAGGAAAGTGATTTCATAAGCCTCCCTTTATTATTTCAAAATACGGAAACTGGGCTAAAAAGAAAATGACCGGGAAATCTCAAGGGACAGATCATGGAGAAAATTATAGGAAACTAATGTTAGAGAAAGGCTGGCAATATTGAACTGGTCCAGGGTAGGGTTCAGTGGCGTGATAGTTTCGTCAAAGTAAAGAATTTCTTTTATCCGCTCAGGGAATACGACTGGATGAGGCCTGTAGGCGATCTGGTCGAGATATTCAGGATACGGTCCTATAAATAGACTACTGCAGTTGCATTTCCTTCTGCTCGATTGTTCCTGACAGGCAGCATGCTGGAAGGATGCACATAGACACGTGACAGGCATCTCCTCAGAGACAAAGCGAAGATAGTTTTGTGTAATGGTTTCAGATGATATGAATCGACCGTTATTGAAATCGTCGTTTAAGAAAACAGAAGGAAGAACAAGAATAGAAGAAAAGGAAGAAGAACTGTTAAGGAAAGGACAAATCAGGAAAAGGGAAACGAAAGCGTGGACGAAGGAAAAGGGAATAAGAGGAACGAGAGGAGAGAATACACAAGAAGAAGAAGAAGAAAGGGAAGAATAAGGGAAATGATAAGAGGAACGAGGAAAGAGAAGAAGAAAGAGAAAGGGGTGAATAGAATAGAAGAGGGAAGGAGCTGGAATAAAGTAGGCGTTATTCAGTGGAATGAAGAGAGCCACTATGTAAGCTCACAGTGCCAGCGGCTAGAGGATACGAACCCGGAATTCCGTAATATGGCGATTTTGCCCTGATTTTCTTGTGGCCCTACTGCGATGCTAATTCCTGCAAGAAACATCACGTTTTTATTTAAGAGTGGTAGATGGATTGTAGGTCGGTTTGTGGGCGGGGATAGTTACGTACTGTTCTCCTTCACGTTGCCTGGCAACCGACGTCCCCTCTCAGCGCTCCTCTTGTAGGAAGGCAGGAGTAGGCGGAAACTCCATTGGGAAACTATGGTACTGCGCAAGAAGGGGTCTAAGTGCCATTGTTGCTAACAATGCCGTTTTGAGTGGATTATATTGTTTAATGCCTGAAGTCTACTTATGATGTAAGCGAGAGACTTTCCCATACTCTTTGCCACGAGTTCTGTGAAGAGCATCTTTGAAAAAATTCTTTAAGGTCTACTTTGAGACTTTAATATCAGATGGCTGAGAGATAATGAGATTGATATATCTCACGTTTGTATAATGGACAAGCCACATTGAATTTGCTAGGTTAACAGGATTGTATTTCGTATTGGAAGTAGCCGCGAAGAAGTTAAGTGCCCGTAATGTAGATCTATACCCTTTTATTTTCTGGAGGTCTGATTGACATTTGAGGTTTTTGACCTTTTAAATAGGATATCAGCCTATAATCTCAAAGGTGGGCAGTATCCACCATATAATTTTACAGGCCTAACAGATCAACATTTGACATAAACCTTTAGAAAAGTCATTCGAATTTTCATTGGTAATATTTCAAAGTTAGGAACGAGATGTAGTTATGACAATAGGCCAGTCTCTTTCTCTGTAGAGCCAGACATAATTCTAAATTTCCACAGAGATATTGTTTTCCCCTGAACTCTATTAACATTTGAAGCCAGTGTTTTACATGCGCCTCTTATTTTTCCTTGCAGATAGAAGCCAGATCCATGTGTTGAGGCGCCGGTGGTGGTGCAGTGTGTGAGATTGTGGGGTCGGGTCAACCCCTTCCCATCGCACGTTTAGAGGACAGGTCAGTGTAGAGACTGCAGAACATGGAGGGCCTGGCTTTAGCCCTCCTTGTAGTGGTGGTGACCCTCCTGAACCCTGGAGATGTGTCTGCAGGGGGTCTTGCCATCAGACGGAGCATCGCCGTCATACCACACGACATATATCCTGGGTACAGCATAAAGAAGTTCGAGGGCGGCCAACAATTGATGAACTATCGTCTGTTGGAGACTGGCTTCTCAGAGTTCTTCACTGTGTTAGAGGACGGCTTAGTGATGACCACATCTGACTTGAGCCCACTGGTGAACCGACCAGTTAACTTGGTTGTTCTGGAAGAAACACCGAACAGCACAGCCACGCACACCCTGCAGCTATACGTGCTGGACCGACGGGACATGCTCAGTTTTCACAAAGAACTCTACGAAGACGGAGAAGTGTCCGAGAACTCCGCTGCTGGTACCAGAGTTGAGGGCATCCCTCGTCTTGACGTCACCGGGGGCGGTGTTGGGGGTCTCCCAGTTAGGTACGCTATTGTGGCCGGTAACGAGGATGACGCCTTTGCGTTGCAGGAGAATGACGACGGAGACAATGAAACACTGGGCATTACTGCCAAGACGGGCCTGAATGGAGTTCATCTCATTACGGCTCGGCCTTTGGACAGGGAAACTACTCCTTCCTATACCCTGACAGTGCAGGCATCAGATGGGCGTGGAATCGATAAAGCTTTCACCAAAGTCAAAGTGACAGTGATAGACGAAAATGACAACAGTCCGGTGTTCTCTAAGCATGTTTATCGTTTCACTCTGGGGGAAGCTAAAAATAGCATAGAAGACAATGTCACAGCGAGTAATGTCTGGAAGCGATTCGCAGCGGTTGGGACGGTTTCAGCCACAGATGCGGATGGAGATCGGGTTGCATACCGTCTTGCCGTACCAAGTAACTTAGTGGTGATAGTTCCCCAGACAGGTGACTTGCTTATGGCCGGAGAACCACCAAATGCTCTGGGTGAAGATGTTGAATATGAAATTACCGTAGAGGCTCACGACTTGAGAACGCCTAGCCGCACCTCTGAGGTGCCCGCTCAGGTATGGCTGCAGTTCAACTCGCTGGTTCAGGACGACGATCACCTGCAGCACATGGATAGGGACCCTCCGCAGGCACATCGGATCTCAAAGCGTCGTGTTACTCGTGCGGTGAGACCGACCAAGAAGATTGAGTTCACTGAGGCGGACGGCGAGACGGAAGGACGCGTCGTGTTCCAGCTGGAGAAGGAGACGGAACGAGAGACCTTCAAGATTCGAGACGAGAACCCTTGGGTTACTGTTGAACCAAACGGGGCCGTGCGCGTCAAAAAGAAGTGGGACTATGAGGAGCTTGGCCCTGAGAAGACCATCGATTTTTGGGTCAGCATCACCAACGCTGGACTCGGAACCGGAGGTTTGAATCCATTTTACTTCTTTCGTCAAAGTGTGAATGTATTTAAAATTAGATTCTTGGCCGAATAAAAACAAAGCGCATTTCTATTAGGCCTACATCACTGGTTAATGATGTTTACGATCGTGTATAGCTCAGGCGGTTAGTCGCCGGCGTTCAACCGCGGCAGCCCGGATTCGACCCTAGGTCAGGCCCTCGTTTTATCTTCTTAATATTCTTCGGACACTTAAACATTTCTGAAAGTGCAACTTTCTGGAGCTGGAATATTTTTCATTCCATTCGTCACTGTTTTGCAGTTCATCACCTCTCTTACTTCGCTACACTTCTAGAATCCCAAAGCTGCAACTCATCTGACATGTATTCTGGTGGTGCCAGGTTCGATTCTCAGCTTGTACACAGCATATAACGAGTTTTCGTTATTTTTCTCAGTCTCTCCAAACAGATGTCGAGATAATACCCTGAGGTAGGCCACAACCCCTCCCTTCCAAATCCATTCCAAGTCATTACACACTGTCATCAAATCTTTCGATGCTGTATAGTCTTGCGTTGCTGACAGTGATGTTAAACTACAGCTGTGGCTTAGCTAGAGCCCGGTAACAGACGAAGGAAGCGAACAAGGAACGAGAGATAGAACTCAGAGATACAAGTACCATTATACAGTGGGTAAAGTAAAGGAATGGGGAGAATGAGGAATGGAGCTAGAGGATAGAGTTGTTTTGTCGAGACATCTTTTATAAAACCGATCCGACGGTCTTGTATTACATTTCATGACCTTTCTTGTTAGGCAGTCATTCGCAGTTTGTGACAGGTCTGTTATACTTCGTGGAAAGCCATGAATTTCTCGTCTCAGTTGAATCCTGCCCATTAATTTCAAAATTATGCTCCGCGAGGGATTCCAGTAGTTCCTGCCGGAAGGAATTTTGAATTACTGTAACAAAATCGGAAGTTGTTCATGGGCATACGGAATGCTGTATAGCTCTACACACCAGGAAGGAGAACTGTTCGAAACGCTCTCCACTTCAGCTCAGAGGAGATGCGTTAACGAATTTAGTTACGATAATTGTTCTGCAGTATTAGGCGCATCGTTTGTCCAGGATCGACGTAGCAGTTTCACGTATACGTGAGGCGGAGGGGAGAAACAGCCGTGTTGCAACAACAGCAATAATAAAAGAATCAGTGTTTAATTACGAGCACGCCAGAGTCAGTTACAGGAGGTGCAAAATTCAGCCTTTTGTTTACTCCTGTTTTGGGTCGCGCCATAGCTCAAGCGTTTAGTCGCTGGCTTCCCACCTCGGCGGCCCGGATTCGATCCCGGGTCTGGTCAAGTGGGATTTGTGTTGGACAAAGTGGTGCTGGGGAAGGTTTTCTCCGAGTACTTCAGTTTCCCCTGCCAATCTTCTTTCCACCATTTGCTCCACAATCACCCTCGCCTATCATCTGGGGCTGGTACAACAGGCCAGAAGTGGCCCCAGTACAAGGGACTTAGTCCCACCCCACTAGCAATTAAAAAAATACTCCTGTTTTAGTATCAGTAACTAACCGAGACCGTACCAACGTCGCGTTCTGTTTAGAATCCCTTTTAAAATTGTGGTTGTATATTTTGTGGTGTTCGAAGGCAGAAGAGTCTTAAGGAAACGGTTCCAGGAACCAGCATTTTATGGAACCCGAAAGTTCATTACCATGTTCACAAGAGCCCTCCAGCGGTCCATATCCTGAGCCAGATCAGTCCAGTCTATTCCATTCCATCCCATCCTATCTCTCTGAGATCCATTTTAATATTGTCCACCCACCTTCGCCTTGATCTTCCCAGTGGTCTCCTTCCTTCTGGCTCTTCCACCAATATCCTATATGCATTTCTCGTCTCCCCCATTCGTGCTACTCGTACGAGGTACATGCCATGGCCATCTCATCCTCTTTGACTTCATCATTTTAATTATACTTGGAGAAGAGTACAAGTTATGAAGTTCCTCATTATGCAGTTTCTTCCAAACTCCGGTCATTTCATCTCTTTTCGGTCCAGATATTCTCAACACCCTGTTCTCAAACACCCTCAGTCTATGTTCCTCCCTTAATGTCAGAGAGCAAGTTTCACACTCATTCAGAGCCACAGGCAAAATTATAGTTTTGTATATTCTAATTTGTATGTTTTTAGAAAGCAGACGAGAAGACAAAAGGCTCTGGACTGAATGGTAGGAAAATCGAACAGCCCCTAGTTACTAATATTCTTGATTCATTTATCCCGGACCCGTGCAGTGAAACATGATGAACCCATTACAGATTATTTTGCTAATAGGTAGCAGAGAACAATCGGTTTATTTGGGCGCCAATTTCATATATTTGACACTAGGTTCCATGTTGAAATTAGGCCTAAGTGTACAATTCTTATCTCTCCTTTCCTGCTCTTCTTTCCCGGAGAGGAAAGAGAGTCAAAACGGGTAAAATCGGGCTACCAAGTGGGCTCTACCATGATGCTACTATTGGCTTCTTTTTAAGTCCCCATTGCGGTTCTTGAGCACCCCCACGCTCTTGTCACTCGTATCATAACCAATGACAGAAAACAAGCAGCTGTAGTATTGGTTATTGGAGATATGGCAGACAGTACAGGAGGATGGTTGAGATTGTTCTCCAAAGGTTGTGGAATACAGTTTTCTTAAAAACTTTGAACCAAATGCATGTGAAAGTGCTCAGTAGTTATTCTTAGATTTGACCCGTGTCTCCTTTGTATTTACATTGTGATAGTGGAAGGTAATATTTGGGCGCGTTAGCGTGACTGGAAATGCAGGCCGAGTCTTAATTTTCGCCTGAGACCACAAGTGCAGTAGGCCTATATCTGACCGTCTGACTGCACATTACTTCTCTCTCTCTCTCTCTGTTTCTCTCTATGTTGGACCTTGGCCGCTTTTTCAATTTCTTGATCTTTTACACAGTCGGTAGGACTCGTTGGACAGCGGATCCTCCCTTCACAAGGCCACTACCTGCACGCAGGACAGCACAAACAGAATAAACGCACACAGACATCCATGCCTTAAGTGGGATTCGAACCCACGATCCCAGTAGTTAAGCTGTAGAAGACAGTTCATGCCCTAGACCGCTGGGCTACTGTGATCGGCGCACATAACTTCGCTCTGGTTTAACATATGCTCTTCTAGACATCTGCTGTCATTTGTAAAACCTGTGAGTGTTTGGTTTGAAGGGTATATCTGTGTTACGGAATGCTCTTACACCTTTAAATGTATCTATCAGAATACATCTAACAGACTAAATAATTGAAGGGGTTGCTGCAAGAAATCGCAGTTTTGCAGAAGAGAGAGAAACCGATTAAAAACAATGCTTGAATTTGCTAAAAGGAAAATCACAGTATGAAGTCATCAACCTGTACTGGCCCTCACGCAGTTCATTCTTTCACAGAGCAGCGCAGCGAATATGTTTGAACATGAAAATGCTCTTAACACATTTTCGACAATTTGACATATGACCGGTTCTTGTATCAAGCCCTTCAAATTTCCAAACAAAACTTGTAGGGAGTAGAGTAGGCTCACAGAAGCAGGCAAAGACCTTTACTGAGAGAAAGAGACAACTGTTTGCTTCTGCGCATAGCATAAAAATAACCACTGTTATTTATGAGAATAGTATAGGTTTGTCTTGCGACATTTCCCCACATGTATATCCAACAAGTACTTTCTTCTGACTAGGATCATTTGTTTATTTAATTCGTTCAAGTGTTGGCACATGTGGCATGGTTCACCCACTCATATTTTGTTCCATAGTTCTAACAGTATTAATGTTAGGCTAGGCCTTTGTTTTCTTAATACTTAAGTGGATCTTAAGTACTCGTAAATAAGTCTGGAGGGTGTGGACTGAAATCGTCCTGCCCGGAATATAGATCAGCGGTGATTTGTTTTGAACACAGTAATGAACCTTCGGGTTCCACAAAAAGATGGAACGTTCGTAACCAGCTGGTCGACCATCACTTTCTCAAAAGGGATCCGCTGTATGGAGTACAAGAATATGCTGTAACGCGTGTATTCCCCCCCCCCCCCCCCGCACGTCCTCACCCACCGCGGCGCGCGGTGCCCCCCGCCCGTACGCTCTGCTACCC